>NC_034590.1:89019138-89104443 GCF_900095145.1 Mus pahari | reverse complement strand
AGAGAGAGAGAGAGAGAGAGAGAGAGAGACAGAGAGAGACAGAGAGAGACAGAGACAGAGACAGAGACAGAGACAGACAGAGACAGACAGAGAGAGACTAACATTTCTCTTCCAGATCTCTCATTTCCCTTAAATGACATGCCTGCCTCTCCCAATAGCTGTTCCTCTGAGACTGCAATAAGCTTGAAGCTTTCAGTAAGTCCTTTCTCAGCTCTAACAGTACTGACCACTTCCTCCTTTGGGTGTAAGTGTCACTGTGTAGATCATACTACCGGCCTGCATGTCTGTCTCCTATTGCCTACATGTCACATGTCACCTGTGACCTGCTCATCTGCCACCACCTTCTCTGATAATGTTTCTAATTCCCTCTCTACCTTGGAGGGAGGGGAGAAAAAGGGGAGAGAGATAAATTTAACTTCATGGTTTTCAAGAGCAAGGAATGGTATGTAATTTATCATTATGAGTCTAATTCCTGAAGCAAATTAGACATGTGGTAATAATTTAATTAACTGATATATAATGACCTACTATGTGCTAGGCATGCTACCACTGTCCAAAGACAAGAAGCTATAAAACTCAAGTCCAAGAACTCCAGTAGTTCTCCTCCCATGATCAAAAACTGCCCAAGGAACCTCTGGCAAGCCACTGCCCTCCCCAAGCAGCCTTCCCTTATCTGTAAGGAGACAACCATGTGGCAACATCATAGGACCACATTATACTCATGATACATGGGTTCCCAACTCACGAGAGCTGCTATTGGCATCTTATTTTGCCTTCACCATAACCCAGTGCAGAATGCACTATTTTTGTATCTTCCATTTTAACAGAAGAATCTGTCCCCAGAAATCTTTGCTTGCAGAGTAAAACAAAGCTGGTAAGTGGCAACTCAGAGAGTAGAGTCCAGGCCCAGATGACTTTAGGATCTGAGCTCCCCCTCTCTCCAGTTTCATTCAGGCAAAGTGGCTCCGTGATTTTTGTGCCCTCTCCACAAGGAGACTTTGTCCTGAGGTCAAGGAATAAATAGACTTACTGTAAGGAAAGGAAAGAGACTGACTTGAGTAGCCATGCTCAGAAGGAGACCCATCCTCCCCCAGCCCCTGATCTCCAGATGCCCCGGAGACAGCCAGTAGGCTGCTGCCACACAGTCCTGAGACCTCAGAACCCCAGAAGAGCAGAGTAAAGGAAGAAGTGAGCAAGGGGGACTTGTCAAACAGGAGGAAAAGAAAGCGCAGAGGAGGTGGAGAAGCCGGCAGGGACAGCACCAGACAACTGTCAAGAGCAGAAAGGCATCCAGGATTGTGGGGGAAGGGGGCAGGGAGCTAGGGGGTAAAGAGAGCCCAGTGGTGCCCAGCTGATCTCTCCCCAAGTAGAAGAGCTGTTGCTATGACAACATCAAGAGGCAGATCGATGCTTGGCTTTGGATGGAGTGCTCAGTCACTGCCAACTCCCTCCCCCTTTCTCTCCCTGAAGTGGGGAGTGTGAACATGGGGGAGGGGTAGTCACTATTCCCAGAGCCCCATGGAGCCACAGTGTGGGTCTCTGTGGCACTTGACTTAGGCACCTCACACCCTCTCTCCAGAGTCAGGAGGTCTGAGACAGTATTCTTCTGTTTCTGGCCCTCTGGCTTGAGTGAGATGGATGGAGAGCAGTTTCTCAGTCCCTGAGAGCTGGGGAGCTGCCTGCTCACTGTCACTAGGGTGGGAGGGCGCAGGA
Organism: Mus pahari; assembly: GCF_900095145.1. Classification (NCBI taxonomy): domain Eukaryota; kingdom Metazoa; phylum Chordata; class Mammalia; order Rodentia; family Muridae; genus Mus; species Mus pahari. The sequence continues at coordinate 89,102,730 of NC_034590.1, read as the reverse complement.
GCCAAGCATCACTTTTCCAATTTTTTATTTATTCTCACATATATTACATCCTGACCACAGTTTTCCCTCTGTCCTCTCCTCTCAGTCCCAATACCTCCTCCTCCATCCACTTTTCTTCTGTTTCCCTCCAGAAAGGGGCAGGACTCTCAGGGATATCAACCAAGCATGGCATACCAAGTTGCAGTAAGACTAAGCACCTCACCTCCGTGTTAAGGCTGGATGAGTTAACCCAGCAGGGAGCAACAGGGTTCCCAAAGCAGGAAAAAGCATCAAAGATGGCTCCTGCTCCCACTATTAAGAGTCCTGCAAGAAGATCAAGGTACACAACTGTTATATGTGTGCAGGGAGCCTACGTCAGACCTATGTAGTCTCTGTGAGCTCCTATGAGCCCAGGTTAGTTGATTCTGTGGGTTTTCTGAGGGTGTCCTTGACCCCTCTGTTTCCTACAGTTCTTCTTTCCCATCTTCCACAGGATTCACCCAGCTCCACCAAATGTTTGGTTGTGGATCTTGGCATCTGTTTCCATCAGTTGCTGCATAGAGCCTCTCTAGTTACCATTATGTGAGGCTCCTGTCTAAGAATATAGTAGATTATCACTAGGAAACATTCTCCCACCCCTGGTGTGTTTGGTTCTACTCTAGATCTCTGGGCTATCGGACCTCTGGTTCCTGATGGTCCAGGCAGTGTGGACTCCTTAGCTATAAAGTAAAATATAATCATGTTGCAATCTACAGACCCTGAGAGGTTAAGTAACATGGAGGGCTTAAGGAGGGATGTGTGAATCTCCCTGGGAAGAGGAAATAGAATAGACAATGAGTAGACTGCAGCCGGATGGGAATGGAAAAAGGAGGAGGTTACAGGAGAGGGTACTGGGAGAAACAACTGGAATTTCGAGGCTTTCCAAAAAGGTAGAAACCTAGGGCAATGGAAATTCCCAAGAACCTATGAAGGCTAAGACTCCCAGTAATGGGGTATACAGAGCTGGAACCAGCCATCTCCTATAACCAGGCAAGACTTCCTGTGGAGGGATTGGGAGGGATTGGGATTGATCCAACCACAAAACCTTCAACCCCCAGTTTGCGCTGCTTGTGAGATGTGCTGGGGTAAAGGTAGCCCAGAAATTGTAGGAAAGGGTTTTGTAAGTGTGGAAAGATGAGAGAAAGGCTTGAATCCCATTGGGTACCAACAACTATACTAAAATTATCCGATGTGTGTTCCTTGGCAGTCTTAGAGAGCACCTCACCCTCTGTTTTCAGAACAGGAAACTGGATCTTGAAAAAAAATCAAATATATTCATTGCCAAGGTCACACTGATGGCTAGAAATGAGCCTGAGATTTGAATGATCTCAGGTTTCTCTGGCTCCAGAGTGTTCACTGAAAATAGTGTTGTGGAGCATAGGTTCCTGTCCATGAAGGCTTAGGGGTCATCTTGGCATGACGATGTAAGTTTCATCAAGGAAGGCAGTGGAGGACAGGCTGGGAACCACAGACACCTCTTCTACCCATCTCCCCTGCCGAGGCTCCATTCACACACTTTCTCACTGAGGTCAAGTACAAGGGGACAGATGGACCCTGGATAAATCCATGGGAGCAGCTTGTCACTGATTTCACCGACAGAATGAAGGGAAATGTGGATAAGAAAGACAACCTGACCAGAGCCTCTCCATTTTCTATGTGAGGACCACAGACTTCCCTCCTAAAGGCTCACCTGAGCAACTAGGGACAAACCCTACCAGTTCTTCCTACTTCCGCCACTCTGTCTTCATGGAATGCAGAGGTTAGGGGGCTCGTCTCAGCAAAGGGGGAGCTGACAGACTGGGTCTTTCCTGGGTGGGCAGAGGGGATGATCTTCAGCCAGAATGAACACACAGGTGCCAGAGGAAGGCTCAAACTGCCTAGCAGCCTCTCCAGCTGTCAGCCTGCAGCAGCCAGCGACTGAGCAGGAAGCTGTGGGCGGGCACTGGCCCTGAGGGGAAGGAGAAGGGAATTTGCTACCAAGAAGGCATTGAGCTCTGCAAACAGCACCATGGATTCAGCGCTCTGCTGTCTGCTTTTGCGTGAAAAATGAATGGAGGTTTAATTAATTCAATTAATAAATAATTAATTATATATGTTGTATGCATTGTATGTACATGTGGGATGCGTATGCATGCACGTGTGCATACATGTGTGTGTGTGTGTGTGTGTTTGTGTGTGTGTTGTGCATGTTGATGAATGTACAGGTATGTGAGCATGTGGAAGCTAGGGGGAAGATGTCTAGTTTTATTTTCTCGGGACAGAAACTGTCACTGAACCAGAAGAAAGCATGCTGCTTGGCTCGGCTGGTTGGCCAGTGAGCTTCCTATCTCTGCTTTTCCCTCGATGCATGTATAACCAGGGCAGCTTTTTACATGAGTGCTGGGGATCTGAACTCATGTTCACATGTTTGTACAGAAAGTTCTCTTAGCCACTGAATAATCTCCTTGGCTCCGAATCCATCCTTTTAAAAGCAATGAGGTTTGTTTTACTTTGAAACTGAATTGGAAGCAATCCTGAGATTGGCTCTAGAGCCAGCCTCGTTTTAGCGTTTAAACTCCAGGTATTGGCACCATCCTCAAAATGAGATGAAATAATAAAATAACAAAATAAAATTTAAAACTGTGCAGAAGGGACTTCCTTCTGGGATGGCTATAGGGGAAAGGGACGAATAATGGCACTCTGGCATCTGAAGGGCTTCAGGAGGTTTCTACTAAGATCTTGTGTCTCTCAGGCACGGAGAGAACAGTCTCTGAGGAGCTCTGAGACACACCACTGAGGCTGGGAAGAAAAAACTGTAAGAAGGTGGTGTTAGGTGTGGCATCTGGCAAGAGCAGTGTTCCCTTTCCATGGGTAGGATGACATTAGCCCTGGTTCACGGATGAGGGACACTGGGGGAGACATGCGTAGGATGACATCAGCCCTGTTTCATGGATGAGGGACACCGGGGGAGAAGACCTGCTGAGCTACCCAGATTCACCTGCTCTCTGCGTTACACTAAGAAATGGAACTGGAATGCAGGGGTGGGCTTTTTCTTCAATATTTCTATTACTTCTTTTGAGAATTTTATACATTGCATTTTGAACCTTTTCCTTCCCCTCCCCATCCTTTCCCAGACCCACCCCCATTTAATATCTATTTTATATTCACCTAACTTTGTGTCATTTATTTTTTTAATGCATAATGTTCCATTAGTGTTGGCTAATATATTTTTAGGTATGTTAGAGCTAATGGGGCCTGCACTCTTCAAGAAAACTACCCCACTGAAGTTCTTAGTTACCATAGCTCTTCAGATAGGAGTGGGGCCTCCTCATGTGTACTCCCACCCCCTGCCTCAGTCTGTGTTGAGATTTTCTCTGGCTTGAGCTTGCTCAGACCTTGTTCATGCAGTCAAAACCACTTTGCGTTCCTATATGCAGCTGCACTGTTATGTCTAAAGAGTAATTTCCTTAGAGCCATCCACTGTCTCTGGCTCTTTTGGGCTTTCCATGTGCCCTTCTGGAATGATCTCAGAGCCTTGAGAGGAGGGGTGTGTGATAGATTCTATCTCCAGGGAGGGTAGCACCCCAAAACAGGTATCCCTAGAAGCTGGTTCCACCTTTGTATCCCCATTAAGAGGTTTTACCTCCCTGTATCTGCTTATTCACCTGCAAACTGAGGATTAGATATGATCATGTGTAGAAGACACCCTCCAGTGTCAAGTAACACATTTTGAAGAGCCTGAATTCTCTTCTTATCTCTGACTGGCCTTGCTATGTGGTGGTGATTAGTTTTAATTTGTCAACTTGACACAATCTAGAACCCCCTGGGAGGATGTCTATGAGGGATTATTTTAACTATGCTAACTGAAGTGGGAAGATTTGCTCACTGGGGGTGGTATCATTCCCTAGGCAATGTGTAAGAACTGACACCAAGCAGCAGCGTGCATCCATTTACTGGCCCCCTTTTCCTGACCATGGACTTAAGGTTGTTTCAAGTGTCTGCTCTTTGGCGTTGTTACTATGGTGGACCGTAACATGGAATTGTAAGCCAAAATAAACCCTTTCTCCAATAAAGTTACTTTTGTCAGAATATGTTATCACAGTAACGGGAAATGACTCTAGGACATTAATCCTGGATAAGCTGAAGCCTCTCTGGTTTTGAGAGCATCACCGTTACTAAGGAAACAGATGAGCCTCCCATCTGGAGATTCTGATTTGGTTGGTTGGGAGGAGGACTGCACACCTGTTTTCCTTTTAGTCCATTAGAGATCCTGGGTTCATTCAGAGTCAAAATGATGTGAGTGGTCCTCAGAGAAGGTCTCTGAACCAGCAGTACCAGCATTATCTGGGAATTTTCTAGAAATTATACATCTTAGGGCAACCAGAAAAAAAAATCAGATTTAAAAAGGAATCTGTTTTGGCAAGCCCTACGCATATTTATTCAGATTGTGAGAGTCTCGTTCAGCCCTAAGTTCAACTGCTTTTTTTTTTTTTTTAATGGGCACTGGAGGAGCAAAATGAAGGAACTATGTCAGCACAGGAGGTGTGTGTGCGTGGACCAAGAAAACAAGTGAGGTGGAGGAGAGTCGAAGAACCAGCCGAGACCATGGTCTTTCCAAGTGTGTTGGCTAGGCATGCTTTGAAACCTGCTAAAGGATTTAAAGGCTTAGGAGTGGAAAGACAACTCAGTCTGTAAACTGCTTCCTACATAAGCACAGGGAACTCAGACTGATCCCCTAAAGCTCAGTAAAAAAGCCGGGTGTGATGTAGGCTACACTGGGGAGTTGGAGAGAGGCAGACCCTGGGGATTACTGGCCAGCTACCCCAGTCCTACTCAGCTCCAGAGCAGTGAGAGAGCCTGGCTCAACAAAGTGGAGGAGCAACCTGGGACACGGGCCTCCCATGTAGTTACATATGCCCATACATTCCCCTCCCCCAAACAACTTAAAATCTTCTGAGGAACAAACAGGAGAGTGCAACACGAAGGGGCGAGGCTGCAGAATATGAATGGTTTGTCTTCCTGCAAAGTCAATTTGCCAGAGGATGTTTTAGGAGGAAAAAAAGTTAAATTACTGTGCCAATGAGCAATAGGAAACATGACAGTTAGATTAAAGCCAACAGATGTATTAGGGCACAGAGTGGTGTCACCTGGTTATTCCCTGCTGAGGTAGAAGAAAGGCCTCTGAATCACTTTGTACTTGAATTTGGGAGTTCTGGACTGCAGCTGTGGTCCCAAGTCCCTCTTCTCACCCTGTGGACTCTTCAGTGGAAAGCATGGCTTTTAATGAGCGAGTTAATGAACTGACTAATTCATCAATTGCTTGACGGATCAGACAAATGGTTGAGTTCCTACCTTATGCCAAACCTATTATTGAGTCCAAAGAAATTCTTGAAACAAAAATACATGAGTTTCCTCCATGCCAAAACTTATAGCTTAATGTGTGTGTGTGTGGGTATGGGGGTGGGGTGGGGGCTGTGTTCATGGACAGACTAGGGCATTAACTCAAATACCACACAGATAGATTTGTAGTGGAAAGCTGAAGTATTCTGAATAAAAACAGCAAAGGGATGTCTAAGAGCAGGTGACAGGGGACTAAGCCTACAGTCAAGTTAGAAAGGACTTTTCTGGAAAATGCCATAGAAACTCTGACTGGAGACAAGTGAGAGGCCTTATGCCCACCTTGTCCAGAGCAGCCTGGTCTGGTTTTGCTCACTCTACCTTCTCAGCCTTCAAGTCCCTTCCTACTCCATGTTAGCACTGACCCTTGTTAATACCTGGCCCAGCCTGCTCCAAGAAATGGTGACCCCTGACCTCTTTGATATCTTAATCCTCTGGACCTACACGGCACTCTTCCAGTGCCTACTTAAAGGACCAACTCCTGATTTCTGTTATTTGGGTCCCATCTACATGCCTTCTGTACCCAGGGAAAAACAACACCAGACATGGCTTGATCATAGTCTTCTGATTGCATTTATAGACATTTATTTTATTTTGAGACAGTTTCATGTGGTCCAGATTGGCTTCCAAGTTACTAAATAGCTGAAGCTGGCCTTGAATTTCTCATCTTGCCTCTGCATCCTGAGTGCTGAGATTGTAGGTATGGACCACCACACATGTCCCAAACTATATTTTAAGGGAAATATTTATTCAAGATCATTATAGGAAAATTATATGCGAACAATGACATAAGCATGCCTATGTGAAAGGTGGTTAGTAAAGTAAGTGCTTCTGCCAGATATGGTGGCACATGTCTTTGATCCTGTCACTGTATATACTATATACATACATACATATATACATACATACATATGCATGCATATACAACCTCCAGTCCCAGTTTTTGTCCTATGTGTCCTCTCTATCCACAGGCTTCAGGAAATCACTTGTCTGCACCCTGCCTCTATGTTAACATACATATACATTTTGTTCTCATCTGTTCAACTATAATTGCATATCATTGAACCAATGTCTCCACATCCCTCTACTCCTGAGTCTCCTGAGATTTCGCCTATTATTCTTTGTATTAAAATGATCAACTAATAATTTTATGTGTATGTATGTGAATATGGTGTGTGTGTTGTGTGCCCCCATGTGTACATAGAAGCCAGAAGAGGATGTCAGGTCCACCCTGTTCCCTTGAGACAGGCTCTCTCTTGGAGCTAGGTTGGTGGCCTGCAAGCTGCAGAAATCCTCCAATCCTCTTGTCTCCATGTCTTCATAGCACTGGAGTTACAGCTGTCTGCATGTCCATGCCCAGCTTTTAAGATGGCTATGGGCGTTTGACCCCAAGCTCTCATTCTTACCCAGCAAGCACTCACAGCCTCAGCAATCTTTCCAGCCCTCTCTCCATTCCTAACTAGAACCCCAAATTCTTACTAGGTGATGGAGGCCCTAGGGACATGCCCCTGCCTCTGCCTTTCCTCTTCTTATTGCTTCTCCAACCATTTTGTCCTTGACCCTCCCCAGGAACATAAAACAAGGTTTTATCAGATAGTTCTGCACGAGCCAGACCCTCTGTCTCCTCTTCTACAAGGTTACCAATGGTTCCCCAACTTCACTCAGGGTCTGTTCCACATGCATGCTGTGGTGTGCATGTCCCACCCAGAATACACAAATAAACGTGCATTGACAAATAGAAACATTTTTCTGGACGGTAAATGGAGAGCTACAAACACCAATGTAGGGTTAGGAATATCTAGGTGTTTCATCAAACATTTGGAGTGTTTGAAAGAGGAAGGAAAGGGGGAGCCTAAAGGCCTCATGTATTCTTGCTAAATTATAATTAATATGACATAAATATGGACATTTTAGGAAATTTTTATAGCTGTACAACCATCATCATGATCCAGTTTAAAAATTCTGTTAAGTCCAACATTTTTCTCTGCTGACATCCTCTCTGAGCTGCTATGTGCAAAGCCCTGTGCAAAGCCCTAGTTCCCGGTGACCTCTGATCAGCTTGCTGACAATAACTTTGCATTTACTCTTTTTAATATAAATGTGGCCATACATTACATCGTCCTTCCTATCTAGCACTCACCACCACAATGTGTGCGATGCTTTGTCACTACATCCATGGCATCCCATGCTTTAGCAGCCATTGTTCCTTTTCCTTGCTGGATAGTATTTCATTAGATGGATATCCTGCATCCCATCTGTCCATTTATAAGTTAATTGATATTTGTATTGTCTCCAATTTGGGGCCACTTAGCATTATACACACACACACACACACACACACACACACACACACACACACGAAGTTTGGTGAGAACATAGATTCTAAGATCTTTGGAGTAGACACCTAGGAGTGAAATTGTTACATCACATGACAAGTATATGAGAGACTTTACATCCTTACTTTTCAAATTTGCCAAATGAGGTAAGAAAATGCTCCAAACTGGTATAGGAAAATATGGATAAAACTCTGAGCAGCAAGCCCTAAGTACATGGCCGATTCACTAGAGCTGTGTTTGAAATCTGTTTGTGGCTGTGTGATGTGTTGTCTGAGGGGAGACAGTGAAATATTCTGGCCTTCAAACTCCAACTGTGCCTAACTTTTCATCCAATGAATAGATAGATGAGATGTGATATATCCATATAATGGAATACTATCCAGGAAGGAAAAAGAACCATAGCTGCTTAAGCATGGGATATCATGGATGTAGTGACAAAGATCATGGCAGATATTCTGATGGTGAGAGCTATGTAGCAAGTTTCTTCTTGAACAACGGTTTGAATGAGGAGTGGTTGATGGAGTTGATTGCTGCAACATGATGTGACAAGAAGGGACACATTCTTTACTGACTGAAGTACATTGACCAGAGGTCAATGGCCACCAGTGAAGTCATTTGCAGGGTGGGTGTGGGCTTCCTAGCCCCTGAAAGGTGTCCTCTCTGTGTGTCACCATTTCCAACAGCAGAGATCCTAAAACTAGAACCTTTGCATCCAACAGCTCAGATCCTGGCAAGTTCATCCTAAGAAACCCTGTTCTAGGCTTTCAAATCTTGTTTATACTAACGAAGCTCAGCACATGAGTGACCTGGGCATTATTTAGGGAAAACATCCTGCTAGCTCCCCTAGTTCACTTTGCTCTGATTGTAAAGCCTTCACTTACTGAGGGGTTGACTCAGCCACACTTCCTCATCCACCATGAGAAAAGAAAGTGAGTGCAGAATGCAGCTCTGTCTTTAAAAGTCTTTTGTAGCATGAAACCAGTATTGATCCCAGGGCTTAATTTTTGGCTTCCAAAGTCAATCTCCAGTGTTCCTAATTTAACAATACCCAATTTGAAGATACAAACAAACAAACGACTCAGACTTCCTGCAGAGCTTCTCAGCAATTGGCGTACATAAACAGCCCCTGGGATGGGCTCCTGCCTCTAAAGAAAAAGGACACCAAGAAAATGATTGGCCAGGTGGGTAGACATTTTAGAATGCGCTTGGTGTAATAGAAGCTCTGGGCTGAGAAAGTGATAACTGAGGCTACCTTGCAGGTTTGAAGGGCTGAGAGACTTGGACCTTCTTGATGACCCCTTGTGGAAAGTGATTGATGGGAGCTGGAAGCAGAAGGGAGAACCAGGGCCTTGTGACTGGGGTTCTGAGGAAGGGCTGCCAAGGGAAGAGGTCTTGGTAATATTACGCTGGGTCAAGGACTGTGTCTCCACCATGTGTTATCTTGACAGAATTCTAGATGCTGGCTAATATGTAAAAGGAAAGGGGATTCCATTCACTCATCTTCTGGCCAGAAGCTCATGATCAGGAAGCCTCAAATGACAGTTTTCATTGTCAGCTTGATGAGAGTTTAGAGTTGCTGGTAAACGCACTTGTAGCAGTGGCTGTAAAGCTGTCTCCAGAAAGGTTTAACTCAGCAGGGAAATCCTACCCCTAACACAGGTTGAACCATCCCATGGGATGAGGATCCAAGATGAATAAACAGAAGTGGACTTGGAATAAGGAAGTCCCTACCCAAAGGAAAATCCCCCATCTGAATGAACTCATTATTTTAAGAACAGGTATAGTGGGAAAGTGCTGATGTCTGTGCTATCAATAAAGGTTTATTGGAACACAGCCACACCCATTTGCCCACACCTCATTTCTAGCTGTTATTACAAAGACAGCATTATGTAGTCACTATCAAAATGTAAAGACTTCAAAACTAGGGGGAAAGCTATCTGGTTCTATCTAGAGTTGGCCAACTCCCCTTCTAAAGGATGAAGCTCTGAGTATGTTGTGGGTACAGTTTTCAGAAGGTGAGTACACAGGAGACTTCTCAGGATGAATGTGGGGGCTTGTAGGTATGGAGCCTTTTGTGACTTGGACTCCTGGGGAATGTGAACCTCTCATGACTAATTTCTTTGACTATTAACAAATGGAGATCAGTTTAGAGGATCTGTGTAGCAAATGACAGCTTCATCCTGCATCTTGCTCATTCCCTGCCACCTGCCCCTGAAATTCTTGTTTGTTTACTGAAATACACCTACACATATACTTAAGCACATGTATACTCCCTCAGACAGAGGATGCTCACCATTTCTGGCCTTCTTGTCCATTCCTGCCTGCCTCTCTGTGATCTGTGTCTGTTTCTCCCATTCAGGGCAGCCAGCCTGTTGCCCTGGGCTGGGCTGGAGGGTGGGAAACTTAGCCATGGTGTGTGGGCACAATGCTGGGCCTTGGCCAGCAGTGAATAAGCAGGAAAAGAACACATACATGCAGGAACAGCTTTGTAGACATGGCTCAGCTTAATGGGGCCAGAGAGAAAGTGGTATTTATGCACCTGGGGAGGTGGGCAGGGTATCTGGGGCAAGGTGTGGATATGGACAATTGGCCAGGATGGGGCTGTTGGAAGATACGTTATCTTCCTACTCAAGGGCAAGGAGCCAGAGGAGGGAAAACTTTATAAGGTCAGACAAGGTCTGATAACTGTCATGGTGGAAAATTCTTACAGGAGTGGAGAGTGGGGCAGCCAACTGACTTTCTGGCACCAGCTTGGAAGAGAGGAGGAAGCCAATGCCTGTGGTCCTCATATGAGTTATCTGAGGTTGAAGCTTTCTTTGTCCCTTCCTCTGCTTATCCTGGGTCATCATGGTCCCACACCCGCCTGTTCCTCAAAGCCCAACTCTTTATGCAGGAGCAAGCACAACTTTAACAAATCTAGTAATGAGTCAAAGGCATATAGGAACCAGGCAGTTGCCATTCTTTGCCGTAAAGAATATGATGGGGTATGGGACACTCAATCCAGACCCTAACCTAGTTCTGGAGCATCTAAGAAGGTTTTGTGTGTGTGTGTGGGGGGTGTGGAGATATCAGAACTCAATCGACAAACAGACCAGAGGTGAACTGATGTCAGGTTAGGAGGCAGAGGGTTCTGTGTATGTGCAAAGGCTCAGGGGTAGCAAACAGGAGTCAGCAAGTGGGAACCAGGAGAGAGGCATGGTGTAAGGCTGTAGCACAGAGGGACACAGAGCTTCTGGGCAATAGAGGTTCCCTTCCCAGGTGGGATAATGATGAGCAAGAGAGACTTGGGTAACATGTGTAAGTGGCCTTGTCTGCATTGTCTCACTGAGCACTAGTGCACTCGGGATCTAGTTTTCTCATCTCTGTTCTCACAGTACATTCTGCCATGACCCTGTGGACAGAGAACTCAGCTAGTGTTCATAGAATGTTAGTAAAAGCTGAAGCTCTTCCAAATCAAGACTCTGGTCCTCATGGGCGTCTGCTGATCTGTTCCAGGACCCTGGCCAGGTTGTACCATCAATGCCCAGCATCTGCTGGGCCAGCAGAAGAAGGGAAAGGATACTATCGACATCGAACATTAAATTAGCAATAGAATCAGGCTGGAAGTCATTTTCTCTGCTAAATCCAGCACCCCATTTCCACTGGGGTTCTCAGAGGGCAGATCAATGCAGAATTTTGCTGTGTGGCTGACTGCACATCCTCCATCAAGCGTGCATATTCGTCTTCAAGGAGCTGATCAATTCATTTCAAAACATTGTTCTTCCAGAACAGATCCTGGGCTTATAAACAACATTCCAATGGTGGCTTGGGGATGATGCAAATCCTATACACAAATGAGGCAAATCCTGTATATAAATGAGGAAACTGACCCTCCCACAGCTCAGTTTGCTTGTGTCCACAGATGTGACAAGAAAAGCATAGAGTGCAGATGCAAACACAAGTCTTCCTGAATCCCAAACCCCATGTACTTATCTGGATGTCAGGCTCTACTTAGGAGGCAGAGGCTGGATTGAAAGTCTTGGGTTCTGCCCTGTACCATGGCCTTTGAGGCTGGAAGCTTTAGTTTGGAGTGAAGGACAGCTCAGTGGTTTTCAAGGCTCTCCATCAAGTTGCTAAGAGAAGAGAAACTAGAGTGTAACTTTCATATTTTTACTGGCGGCTGAGCTGATTTAAAATGACTGAATAAGACCAATGCATCCTCTGCTTTGCCTAACTGCTTAGCTTCATATTTCTCTCAGCCAGCTTCTCAGTGGCCAGGCTTGGGTCCCATCCTTCCCTCAGCAGGAGTAGCTCTGTTACTGCTGCACCATGGAGTCTGGGTGACACAGGTTGCTAAGGCAGTGCAGACAACATCCCCTGGTCATGTTTAAGGTTTAGTTTATTGCCCAGGGACTGACCATCTTTTGTGAGGTTCTGGGGTGTGAATACTCCTTTGCTTCAGACACAACTTCATCTGGGACTAAGATAATTTACCTCATTCTTGAGTTAAAGTAAGCATACCTTTCAGTTTTCTCTGAGTTCCTCAGATACCTTGAATTCCCAACATCACAGGGCCTTTGCGCCTGTCTTCTCTTTACCCAGAATGCTTTGGTATGCTTGGCTGCTTAAAGAAATGTGAGAACCTCAATCCTTTCCCTATCTCCCTTCCTCTTTCTTTCTCTTGGAGGCAATGGTCTGGAAGAAAAACCAAGGTCTCACCATATTCTCTACCTATACTGAGGAACAAGAGACTGGGGTCAACAAAACATCTTCACATAGCTGCAGTCATTTGCAGCAAACAGGGCAGGCTGTGGGCTGTGGTGTTAGATATAGCACAGAGAAGGCTGGATTTCTTCAATTTTAAAAGTCCCAGAATGTCTACCATTCCCATCTCCCAATCTTATTCCCCTTCAAGAGAATCAATCTTTTCTTTCTTGCTGGAACTGAACATCACATTTAAATCCCCATTGTATCGTAAAATATGTCTCTTGCATCCACACCGATTTACGGAATGTATTACTGGCTTTTGTGTGTATCTTTTCTGTAAAGATCTATCTTAATCCAATATTGCCCCATCTCCATTAAGGCACCTCCTTTAAAGATTGTCTCTGTAGAACACTACTTAAGTGCCTTCAATTTCATCCCCACTGATGGCTGGAAAACTCTAAAAATATAGACTACTAACAATGTTGTGAGGACCTACTATGTTCACTGTAACTTGTGTGATGGCAAAATGTGAGATTTTAGAATACAAGTTGGATGGTGCTAAAATAACAGTGGTTAAGTAAACTTTAGTTCTCTCCCACTTAACAGTGTGACACTTACAGAGGTGACATGGAGGCCCCATGGTGTCATAAATATCAGGTTTCTCCTATCTCATGGTTCTGCCATCTTGAGTCATCACCCCTGTGCAAAATGCTGTGTCATGACATTGCAGCCAGGGGTGAAAGGGATGAAGACAAGGAATGCTATTTTCTTCTACAGAAATTATAGATGGCAGCATGGCTTTCCAGGAGCCAGGACTTACTAAAAAGGTTATGCCTAGCTGCAAGGGAGTCCAGGAAATATAATCTTCAGTTAAGAGGCATAAACTCAGAAATCAGATGCTTTATCACTGTATAGAGAGGAAGATAGGTATTTATTTGGGCACTACCATCAACATACACTCCCACAATATAAGGTGATCCTAAATAAAACCAGCTTCCAAGATTTTTTGAGCCTGTGGTAAGAACAAGAAACAAGTTAAAAGTCAAATTGTCAGAGTGCGAAATAGCTTCATTTAAACCAGGGGTCTCTGCCTCAGTCATAACTTAATATGAAACAGCCCCCCAAAACTTGGATTGTCCTGTCTGTGTTACAGGGAAGATGGTACCCTGTGGGTACAGGTGTAACTTCTCTCAAACAAAGGGGGATTCTCATAACAGAACTTCCTGGAGGGTAGTCAACCCTGGACAGGAGATGAAGGTGATATAAATGAATCTTACATGAAAATGTGGGAAACTGTCTCCACATTTTTAGTTAATAAGCAGTTTGGCTCAGACTCCACAGTGCAGTGATGCCAGAATCATCTCCAGTGAGGGAAGGGGGGGGGACTCAGACCTGGCCGTGGAGAGTCATGCTAAGAAAGACATGAAGCTAAGCAGTTAGGAGAATTCACTGGTCCTGTCCAGCCATAGAGAAGTATTCTTTGTGTCCTTTTAAACCAGCTTCAAGTCACTAGTAAGAATTAGAAACCTATATTATAGTTGTTATACTTGTGTCTGGGATTAAGAGAGAGTTCATATGCTACTCTTAGAATGCAGTGCACCTGGTGCCCTGGAATTCTCTCTATCCTTAAATAATGTAATAATGTTACATTGTCTGTATCCCAGGGTCTTTGTACTCACCTTCTTGTTTCCTGTAGCACCTTCCTCTGCCACCTTTGCCTTCATTCTTCTGCCTACCATGAGATATCATCTAGATCTTCAGTAACCCGGCAAGTCTCCCTAATGTCCACTTCAGTAAGTTATTCCTCACACATTTTTAATTCTTCTATTGGTTCTTTTTATCACTACTGTAACCAGGTCCTCCAGGCCAGCCAGGTAACTGTTTTAAAAAAATAGAACTTATTTAACTTACAGTTTGGGATGCTGAGTGGCCAAAAAGTGTGGTACAGGGTCTTAAATGGACACTCCTTTATTTAAAAAAAATCACTTCACAGTGGGGACAAATCTGGGAAGAAAGATGGCATTATGAAATAGAAAGCCATGGAGTCTAGGCTCCTATGATCTCTTTGGAGGGCATATTTCCAATGGCCTAAGGATCTCCCACCAAGCTCTACCTCTGAAGACCAAGCCTTCAACACACAATGCTTTGAGGATGAACTGCACCCAAAAGAGGCAGCCCCTGATTATTGAACTTATGTTGTTCAAGTACATACATGCTGTTTTATTGTTTGACCTGTATCTGTGAGCACCACAAGGACAGGAACCCTGTAGTTGGAAAAAAGTAGAAAGCCAACTTTTCTCATGCTGGAGTGCTCTTGTAATCTCAGCACTGGGGAGGTGGTGACAGGCTGATTCCTGGCATGTGTTGGACAACCAGGTTCGCTTAATCCGTGGGTTACATACCAAGTGAGAGACCCTGTTTCAAACAATCAAAACAAAACAAAATTACCTAACAATACTCAACATTGTCCTCTGACTGTAACATGAATACACACAGGTACACGCACACACAAACCCATGTACACATGCAAAGAAAGAATGAGTTTAGATTTCCACTGATGATTAAAAATAGCCATAGTGAGAAAAACTAAATTCAGATGCAAATCACATAGTATAATTTTATTTCTGTTAAAATGAAGATTCATTTATTCTGTTGACAATGTGCATTGCTGTTAAGTTTTCAACAGTGGTTGAAATTCACTGAATGGTTGCTATTTTTCAAGGCTCATGCTAAACAATAAGGACCAAGTAATCAACAAAACAAAGTGTTAATTAGGAGATCATCACCAGTCCCCAGACCACTCTCCCATGGAATGGCGGCTAGCTCTCTATCTCTCTAACAAAATACAGACGTAATCAAATGATAAAGAGAGAAGGTTTACTTGGACTCACTGTTTCAGAACTTTCAGACTGAGATTGGGCAGATCACTACTCTGAATCTCTGGGGGCAGGGCACTGGTGGCAACAGCAGGGAGAGCAGAGCCAGCTGCTTTCCTTCATAGCCAGGAAAGGTGACAGAAAGGAGAGGGAGGAGGTCCTGTGATCCTCTTTAGGGATGTGATCCTAATGACTCTTAGGCCTCCTAAGTAAGCCCCAACACCAATGGGATGTAACACCTCCCAATAGGAGCAGCTTGAGGACCCAGTAATTAGTCCATGGGACTTTGGAGACACTTTCCAAAACCATAACACACGATCAGATTACTCATCAAATAAAAATGACTGCAGTTAATAGCAATATATTGTATTCTTGACAATTGCTAGATGTGCAGAACAACTCAAGTATATTTTCACACAAAAAATGAATCAATAAAATCAGTGATATATACAAAAGACAGTGGTTTAGTCATTCTCCTGTGTGTAGATACATCAAAATCGTGTAGTCTATGCAACAAATATATAGAATTTTAAATTTTATTGTATTTATTATTTAGTGTGAGTGTGCATGTGTGTGTGTGTGTGTCTGTCTGTCTGTCTGTCTGTATGTGCAGCTAGAATTCAGAAGCCAACTGCAGGAGTTGGGTTTCTCCCCTACCATGCAGGTCCTGGGGATTGAACTCAGGTCATTAGCCTGGTAGCAGGTACCTCTACCCTGCCAGTGGTTCTCAACTTGTGTGTCAACTTGACCTCTTTGAGGGTTGAATGACCCTTTCACAGGGGTCACATATCAGTTATCCTTCATATCATATATTTATATTATGAGTCATAACAGTAGCAAAATTACAATTATGAAGTAGCAGTGAAATAATTTTATGGTTAGGGTCACTACAACAAGAGAAATTGTTTTAAAGGGTCACAGCAAAGGGTCACTGCTTTTTGATGGCCTCCATATAGAACTTTTTAAATTAAAAAATGTGGGTTTTTTTTAAAAAAATTACTTTTCATACTTATTACATAAGATCTAGTCATTTTCTACATATACATACATAATGTATATAAACACAGGAGGGTAATAATAGCAATGAATAGACATGTAGTCAGGCTAAGCACATGGGACTGAAGTCATCATATGAGGGCTTGGTTCATACATATTCATCATATCAGAAATGTAGCTGTTGCTACTGTAGCATATCAGGGAGGACCAGGATGCTCCACAGGATCATGAAGCTGTTTAGGTCCTGGGTAAATCCAGCTACTGGAGATCAGTACAAACCAAGCATCACTATGCTCAGCCACTTGGACCATCTGGTTAGTCATTCAGAGCTCATGACTTCTTTCTGAGCCTTCTAAGGCTCTACCTTGCCCACTTCCATCCTCTGGTCTGTGGCATCCTGACTCCAGCCTTCTTGGAGTGCCTTGTGAAGGGCTTACTAACAGGCCCAAGCCTTGCAGACAGGATTTTCCCTTTCTGCTTTCCTCTCTACTGTTGGATGCTAGATTCCATTCCTAAAGCTAGTCCCCAAGGGCCATTCTCTTATTTGGCCACTGACTCATTGCTGAGACAAAACACCAAGGTCCAACAATCAAAATTCTTTATTTGGTTAACATTTTCAATTAGAACTTACATCCTTTCCCCTTAAGAACCCACTTCTCCAGAAACGCCTGCTGCTTGCTATCTGCCTTTGCCCAATCCAGAGACTGACCTTTACTTGCCCTTCAGGGGTAATAAATCTCCTTTGTGCTGAGAATTTGGTGTCTGTATTGACTCTGAGGGCACCGCCCCCTGCCACACACACACACTGTACTCCTGCCTCAGGCTTCAGTTCTTCCCTAAAGCTGTCCTGTCTGTCCAGTCTTTTTAACATCTCTCCCCACCCCCAGCAGAAAAGACTGAGCAGTTTATGACTTCCAGAACCTTGTGTATCTCTCCACTTACTGACTTACTCATGACTGCTATCCAACATAATTACATTCTTTTTCTTATTTTCCATTGCCTTCTCTACTCCAGGATCAGCTCAAGGCTCCACGAGAACAGAGACCTTGTCTTTTTAGCCCCTGGTGGAACTTCTCCTTTTAAAACAATGCCCATCACAGAATGGATGTTTAACAAATTCTCCCTAGAGCCAGGCACAGTGGTACATGCTTAAAATCTCAGCACTCGGGAGGCTGAGGCACAAGGACCACAAATCCAAGGCTAACCTGGGACAGTTGAGACCCTGAATCAAAATCCCAGGGGCTGGCAGTGTAGCTCAGTGATAGAGCTTTTACCTAGCATACACGATGCTCTGGGCACCACCTAAGAATGAAATAAAACTAAAGGAATACAGAACTATGTGAATGAAGAAGTGGATGAATGTGTCCTGCACAATGCTAGGCACAGCAGAGATGACACAGTCAGACACACATCGTTTGTATTGTTGCTTTGTGATACTTTTCTTCTCATTCCCTGCTTCTCATTCCCTGTCACACTTGAGAATTCTCTGCAGTTATGAAACTAGCATTCGCTTCAGTATGCCAGACCCTTCCTCCAGGCTGCTCTTCTGCCACAGTGCTGAGTAATTATCTTCTAGAATCTCCAGTAGCTCTGGTTTTGATTAAATGCTTTCCTGGCTTTTAACATTCCGGGCCTGCCGATTAGACTGTGCCCCTGCCACTGCTTCCGCTGGCGCGAAGATTGACTGAGACAAACCTTGTCCCCTTCTTATTTGCAGCGATTTCCTTGAGCGTTCGGATCCAGGCAAGGCATATGACATTATTGATTTGCTCTGCTCTACTCACCGACGGCCTCATCTGCAAGAGCTGGGATCTTTATGGCTTCAATAATTTCCCGTAGTGCAGGGAACTCTTTTGTATTTTTGCTTGGCACTTTGCAATTCTGTAAATTTTTTATGGACTCTGAGGTTAAGTTTTGTCCCCTGCTTCCACATTTGTCAGGATGTTGGCTTGAGCTCTAAGAAAGCACATGACCTTTCTGTACCTAGGCATGTCCCACCCCACCCTGATATTTTACAGAAGGAAGTAGAGATAGAGAGAAGGAATGAGGGAGGGAAACATAGACAACCGGAGAAAGGCAGAGAATGTTCTAGAATTGTATATGTTCTATATGTCTTACTGAAAAAGATAAAAAAGAAATAGCTCAGAAAGCTTTAGTGGCTTCCCTACGTTAACACAGTGGGTAATTCTCCTGCATCTGGGGTAGACACTGATGATATTCACACAGTGAGTAATTCTCCTGCCTCTAGGGGTAGACACTGATGATATTCACCAAAATGTTTTCTTCTCTCCTCCTGGGTACAAAGTAGAATTGCTCTTCCCTTTCTCCATAGAATCACATGACTTCCTGCAGCGTTTCCAGGTAGAGAGGACAGTGTCTCATGACACGAGTGGGAAGCCTATCTGTCATATTCGGCATTGAGCTTCAGAGACAGCTAAGCCTGGTGGTGTACATTTGTAATAACAGCACTTGTGAGGCTGAGGCAGGTGGGTTGCAAGTTCAAGGCCAGCCTATTCTACATAGGAAAACCCTGTACAAAACAAATCAGAGCAAAACAAAAGCACAGAACCACCACCACCACAAACTTGGAGCTATTCGTTACCACAGCATGGCCAAGCTCATCCTAACAGACTGTAGTCCAAAACCTGATGTGGAAGTCTTGAGATATTGGTTGGATAACTTGGAAGACTGGGGTGAAAAGAGATCTGGAAACCATATTTTAATATGGGATTTTCCATCTCTAGTTTGTTTAGCATTAACAAAGGTGTAAAACAGGGTTAGGTCTAATTTACTAGGAAAATAGATCATTTCAAACATGTTCCTAAGCTCCCTTTCGGGCTTGGATCCCCACATCTCCCCATCAGAGGCTCTCTGCTTTGATTTTGCGCATCTCCCTTTAACTCGGCTCACATCTTCACTTGCTCATTCACTCATGCAGCCCATGTCGTCTGAGATCTTGGTGTCTATAAAGCTTACTGTAGACACAGAAGGGTCAAACTGTTGCATGCTCTTCCCATTGCCTCACCACCAGCCCTCTACTTTACTTTCAGCACGGTCACCTTTACTCATGTGGTAAGAGCCAATCAAAACCTTTCTATCAGAAAGCCTTTCTGATACCCCTTCCCCAAAACACATTTAGCCCCATATTTTGCTTATGGCAGGCTGGGTTTCTTTGTCTATGGAGCATCTGGTATTTCCATGGCTCATGCATTTGTCTCCTTCACTAGACCACACCTCTTCTAGGGTAGGGGCCATTCCTCAGTCCCTCCTTGTGTTGGAGGATTAAGTATCTGACTCACAGTCTGTGTCTAATACACATAGGATGAATGAGGGAGTGAGCAGTGTTGGTTCAATCTTATTATTCCTATTCTGCATCCAACACCTCAGAACCTTAACTCTCCAAAATTTATTAAACCTATTTTAAATAACTCCATGCCTAACCTAGGTTTTTTTTTCAAAAGAGATTATATTATTTCTTCCTAGAATAGAAATACATTGTGCATAATCCTTGCAACCTTATTTTTCTAATTATATTTTGGACAAATTATATATTTGTAATTTTGTGTTTATATTATACCATTATTTGTTGTTGTTACATGCTTTTGAGGGACAGTCGCACTTTATAGTCCATGTAGCTCAGGCTGATCTCAGCCTCCTGAGCAATGCGACTGTAAGCATGGGTCAGGGTGAACTTCATAATCTTTCATGGCTGCTTAAACTTCTGCTGTATATAAATATAGATAATTTGGCAACTTCATATAACTGGTCATTTGGGCTCTTTCTACATTTTTGCTATTTTAAGGAATAGTTTAATACTTGGAGACTTCCTCTGAAGACATAGGTTCTTCTCATCATTTTTTTCCCCATAGGTTTTTAATGCAAAATGGTTTGGTCAAAGAATATGATACAGTTAAATGGTCAGATCCAGAGTTTCAGGGCCCTGTCTGGCTTCATGTTTGGATAGTTGTTTAATATACATACTTACCTGGGGGGGCTGTAGTAGAATATCTTTTTAAATTTAGCAAACGGACCAGGAGATGGAGACCCCATAGATATTCTGGTATGTTTGAAAGGAAGAGGCCATTGAGGGGAGCAAATGCCACTTAATGAGCCTGCCTCCCTTCAGAATGTGATTGTAGCCAGTGGGTATGTCCTCCTTCTGGTTCCATTTCAAACACAGTAAATTGTGCAAGCCCTCATAAGCTCAGAGCTTGGAACATAGCAAGTTACGGGCTGTACAGTAGTCCTTGTCGTTCCTCCATCTACATCAGCACCATCGATCTATCCACGACACCCCAAGTCAGTGAGCTTTCTGAGGGCCAGCTCCCTGTTCAGCTGCCTCCCTTCCCACACTTATGTCTGAGCATAAACCCAGCTTTCTGTCTTGTGTTCTTCAACCACATTTGACATAATCCATATTTTCCACTTTAAATATTTATAGCAAACTTGGAGAGAAAACATTCTCTTTTCAAGTGGCCTTCTAATTTCATTTCACAGTGAAGGTCAGAACAGCGAGCGCTCTCGGCAGGGGCAATTCTCTCCTCATTTTCAGCAGCAGCAAGGATGGAATCCTTTAACCCAACCTCATGCTCTCAGCCCCTCCCCACATTCTTCTAAATGCTCCTTCTTATGGGAGAAACAGAAAGTACTCCCTAGTAAAGAATACTATATGAAATATTACATTGCATTGTTTTTATGGATTTAAGAATTACAAGTCTGTGGCAACTTCAGAATACATATGTAAAAGTACTCAGAATAAAAAGAGGCTACATTTAACTCACCATGCAGATAACCATGTTTAGCAGGTTGGTACCTAATTTTTCTTACAAAGAGATTATATATAACATACATGCTACATCAGAATTATATTTCACATATCCCCTGGGAACCTTCTTTTTCTAATTACAGCACCACTGGGCTCTTGCTCTGGACTTCCCCCGGCTGCCTCATGCTTGTGGCCAAGGCACTGTGTGTAGTAGCTCAGAGGAAAAGAGGGCACATTTTCAAGGGGCGAGAGTGGACACTTGCCACAAAGACCATTTTCCTTATCTACATAGTGGATGGGTTTTATATAATTACAAACTGTAAGTTTCTGGAAGTGACTGCTTTTTGGGGAGTGTTTTCCTGTCCGGATTGTTGACTGGCTCATTTGGATGGGCGTGGGTGATGGGACACATTCACAGTTTCTCAGAAGGCCTTCTAGTCACCTTAGAATAGCTGTGATCTGGGATCCTGGTTTATAGAGTTAATGTGTTTTTGACTCTCAGGGCAGGGCAGGATGTAAGTCTCCCACCGAGGTCAGAGACAGGACCCAAGTCTGTTTCCTCTGACAAGCAAGTATTGTCCTGTTGTTCCAACTCTTGTTTTACAAGCTGCTGATGAGGAGGGCAGGGTCCATTCTCAATGTCCTCAATGTCCATAACTCTGCTGACATCTATCAAGCTACCTAACAGTAATTAAATTGTGGGATCTTCCTTGTCTTTAAAAGCGTATGTGTGTATATTATTTGTAAGATAATTTTTAATGGCTGTGTAAAATCCTATTGTATGTAAGTATAAGAGATAGTGAACCAATGCACTATCACTAGACATCTAGGCTATGTCCACTGATTTGTTATTCTCATAAAAAATAACTTGAAGGGGCTGGTAGGGTGGTTCCACAGATAAAAAAACAAAACAAAACTCTTTTCCAGGCCTGATGAATTGAGTCTAGTCCCTGGGACCTACATGGTGCAAAGACTTCTGCAAATTATTAATTCAGTAGTGAACACACACCTCCCTCACACCATAACAATCAATGCAATAAAATTACTCTAAGATCTTAAATGCTTGGGTCCCTTCTTCATTTAAATTTCTCGAAGCATATCAGCTGAGGATGAAGGATATGTGAGATATATATATATATATATATATATATATATATATATATACATACATATATATGTGTGTACACATATACATACACACACAAACACACACACACACATATATATAAATATATATATATTTATATATATATATAAATTTACTGAAAAGAAGGCTAGAACTGCCCTCTTCCCATGAGCAATGATCCTTATCACATGACTGGTTCTGAGTAGCAGGACTCTGGATTTTCAACCATCCAATAGCAGGGGGGAGGGGTGACCAGTTATTACTTTGCTGTTTCATTTCAACAATATACCCCATTAATATTAAGTTTAAATGTTTATAGAATATTCCTTTTCTGTTTTGTGAATGTGCGTATTCAGACATCTTGCCCATCCCCTCCATTGGCTTACTTAGGGATGTTGACATTTTAAATGGTAAAGAACAGATACTGAGAACACTTCTCAGTGCATTTCTCACTCTTTAGTGTTGTTTTCTTATGCTGTAGGGATTTAAAATTTTATGTAATAGAATCCATCAGTGTTCTACTCGGGGTGATTTCTGACTTCCATCTCCACCTTCCAAAGAGAAAAGAAACTTCATTTGGGTAGTTTTACAGAAGTTTACATGTGTTTACTATTTATACATATATTCAAACAACATGAACTTTGTTATAAATGGTGAAATAAGGATCTCACTTGATTTGCCACATAAAGCTAGTTTATCTGCCTAACAGTTTTAAATATATGAATTGCTCTCCTTGCCTATTTGAAATGCCTAGGGTGGTTTCTTTATTTGCTTGTTAGTTTGTTTGTTGAGTCAAGGTCTCTGGTAGATCAGTTTGGACTCAGACACTCTGAGTAGCCAAGGTTGGTTTAGTATTCCATTCTTCCTGTTTTCTGCTGCCCACACACTGGGATTGTATGAATGTACATCCATGTGCTGCAATGCCTAACTTTTGTATCACCTTAGACATATGTATTCTTCTTGGTTTTTTGTTCACCTCCTTTTCCGAAAATCTCTGGTTATTTTCAAATATAAATTCTTATGGATGAAATTTGATATTTCACTAGGCAGCAACTAAAACTAAAAATATTTTCATGAGAATTATATAACATTATTTAATGTTGGATAAATTGATGGATACTAAAAATACGGTTCCCGGCCATCACTGGGAAGAGAGGCCCTTTGCTCTTACAAACTTTATATGCCCCAATACAGGAGAACGCCAGGGCCATAAATTGGGAGTGGGTGGGTAGGGGAGCAGGGCACAGGAAGGGTATAGGGGACTTTCGGGATAGCATTTGAAATGTAAATGAAGAAAATATCTAATAAAAAATTGGAAAAAAAATGACAAAAAAATGTGGTTCCCACCTATTCCTCCTTTTTATCCTTTGGTAAACATTTGTATTTTGACACAGCATTGCTTACATACATTTTTGGTTAAGTTTATTCCTAGGTAACCTATATCTTCATTGCGATCAGAGTTTTGTTATAACTTTGTCATCATTGATCCACAGTTAAGCTGTCAGCCTTGTAAGTTCACTGAACACTTGGCATTGAGTTTGAAGATTATTTGGCAGTGATAGACAATACCATTGCATTACCTCCTAACCTTTTGGCTAAGACCGAGCTTAAAACCACACCATTGTTTTGGTTTTATCACAAACAGGACCAGAACTTGTGAATGGGGCTAGGTCAGTAGTCTAGTACTTGGTAGTATGTGTGAGACCCTGAGTTGGATCTCCAGTACTATGGAAAACAGAAAGACAAAACTAAAAATGCAGACCCCTGTACAAGTTCTTACGTGTCCAAGGCTGGTCTTGAACATATTATGTAGCTTAATATTACCTTAAGCTTCTGATCCTCACAACTTTACCTCCTGTTGTGGAGGTTACAGCCATATACTACCACACCCAATTTATTCTGGAATCAAAACGGAAGGCTTCCTGCACACTAGGCAAGTGCTTTACCATTGAGCTCTATCTCTAGACTGCATCCTCCAAAACTATCTTGTAAGCCTGGGGTTGCAGGGGAAGAACCCTTGCAAGGCCTGGACTCCATCTCAGTGCAGAAGGAGCATCTGCCATGCTGATCCATCTGCAAGAACCATGTAGCTCCGAAAGTCCACCAAGGGTAAGGGAATTGATTTCATTAAGGGGTGTTGTTGTTGTTGTTTGATGTTTTTGTGTTTTATGATGCTTTGACATCTCAAGAGCTTGCTAACCAAGCAGGAAATATACTTCCCAAAGCTATCTAGATCAGAGAACCCAAACCCTATCAGCAGCTTTTCCTATGCAAGTCAGCTCACTACTCTCAAATGCCTCCTTTAGCAGGCTTGGACACCACAGGCCAACTTTTCTTGTCTTCATCACCACAAGACCATGTACCAGACAAACCAGGAGAGTCCCACACCACAAGTTCTACAGTAATTACTCAGCCAGCCATCGTAAGCCTGAGTAATCATCCTGCCTCATCTTGTGTCCCTACAGAGGCCTCAGTTCTTTCCTTGGCTCTCCTCCTACCACACCCATCTTCTGACCAATGTATGTTTGGGGATACATATGCTTCCTCATATAACCCCCGAATGGCACGGAGCTGCCCCTCCTCTTGGGAACTGTGAATAGAAGTCTTTTCACAAGTTGACATCTTTTTTGACCTCATGAAACCTATCTAACAACATAGCCTGTATTTTAAAATAACAGCTCTATAAACCAAACTCTTAGAGGAGTCATCAAGTCCTGGGCTTTGGTATCAGAGCCTTGAGAGTCAATGAAACCGCCTGGCTTACTGGCTCTGTGACTTTAGTCAAGTGTCCTAACTCCTTCCATAGTCTATGTCTCTGAGGTGAGGTGTCTGATGGGGAGACTTGATGAAATTCACTAAGGTGGGCAGTAGCTAACACCTTGGATTCAAAACTGCATGAATTTAAGTACAAAGCTTGCATGCAGTCTTGACACAGTAAACCACATTGTCCCTCATCTTGCTGGCACCTCTGAAAGTACTGCAGGGAACTTCCTACCATGCAGAGTCCCTGACAGCATCACCTGAGTGCAACTTTAGTCTGAGACATAGCAGGGAATAGGGAACACAGATGGTTCCCAATACAAATGACGCTTTCCATCCTTATCTGGGGTCCTCATGAGTCAGCGTCTTATGAACTGAGTAATACGAAGCCAAGCTCTACCTACCCAGCACATCATGGAATACACCAAACGGCATCCTGAACAAACAGGTGAGTTACAGAAGCATAGACACTGGGGTGTGGCTTAATTAAATACATGCAATCAAAGGCTCTACCATTTGAGTTCTTGTTCCTCCCATCCTCCTCCAAAACTGCTTCAAAAGCCCAGGGATATACAGCATAGAGGTTGTTTCGTTTTGTTTGTTGGTTTGCAAGGCTTCCCAGTACCATTCCTGGTGTTGTGGCTTAGGAAAACTAGCGCTGTAGTTCTTGAGCAGATCTAGAACCTTCAGCTGCCTCTCTGCCCTCAAGAGGTGCAAGGAAAGGAAGAAGCCGTGGAGAGTCTTTCCACGTGCATCTGTCATTTACCTGGAGTTGGCTTTCTGCTGCCCTCAGATATAGCATGCAAAAAGTATTCTTCATTAAAATCCTAAACAAGAAATGTGAAAAAATGAATTCATACTCACAATCTCCTATAAGTCCAAAGCAAGCCTGTGAGTAAGCGACATTTATCACAAGTCAGAAAACCGAGACTTGGAAAATGAAGTCTTACTCAGGATCATCCCTCTAAGAGATGGCATGGGTCTTATTTGGAGCCATGTCTGCCTGACTTTATGTGAGGGGTGGTTGTCCAGATAAGATCTTATGCACTGAAGTTGAACTTAATCACTGAGAACCATCTTGGAGGAGGAGGAGGAGGAGGAGAAGGAGGAGGAGGAGGAGGAAGAGGAAGAAGACAGGGTAAACTTAACATATCACAATGATACAAACCTACCGTACAGAACTTTTGCATATATATTATAGTTTCCAATTTTATTTTATTTTATTTTATTTTATTTTATTTTATTTATTTATTTATTTATTTATTTATTTTGGTTTTTCGAGACAGGGTTTCTCTGTATAGCTCTGGCTGTCCTGGAACTCACTTGGTAGACCANAACTCACTTGGTAGACCAGGCTGGCCTCAAACTCAGAAATCCGCCTGCCTCTGCCTCCCGAGTGCTGGGATTAAAGGCCTGCGCCACCAGGCCCGGCCCAATTTTATTTTTATGGGTTTTTATCCTTAGAGGTGAGGTAAACACAAACTGCCAACTCTAACAGAGAAGCGGCCTACAATTGAAACAGTTCACAAAAGATAAAATGGTTTTCACAATGGAGTCTGGGTATGCTACCCACACTTAAGGGCAGGCTCCATGCTTAGTAATAGATGACCGGCATGAAGGGAATTTAAAGTGGCATTTTTAAAAATTATTTTATTAGATATTTTCTTCATTTACATTTCAAATGCTATTCCGAATGTCCCCTATATCCTCCCCCCACTCTGTCCCCTGCCCACTCACTCCCACTTCTTGGCCCTGGCATTCCCCTGTATGGGACATATAAAGTTGCAAGGCCTCTCTTCCCAACGATAGCTGACTAGGCCATCTTCTGCTATATATGCAACTAGAGACACGAACTCTGGGGTACTGGTTAGTTCATATTGTTGTTCCACCTATAGAGTTGCAGACCCCTTCAGTTCCTTGGGTAATTTCTCTAGCTCCTACATTGAGGTCTCTGTGTTCTATCCTATAGATGACTGTGGGCATCCACTTCTATATTTGCCAGGCACTGGCATAGCCTCACAAGAGATAGCTATATCAGTGTCCTTTCAGCAAGTTCTTGCTGGCATATGCAATAGTGTCTGCGTTTGGTGGCTGATTATGGGATGGATCCCCAAGTGGGGCAGTCTCTGGATGGTCCATCCTTTCGTCTTAGCTCCAAACTTTGTCTCTGCAACTTTAAAGTGGCATTTTTGGAGATTTGTTCTGTGATTGTTGTTTCACAATGTTTTCTCTGGACTGTGGGTTCTTTTTTCAGAAGAAAAAAAATTCATTTATTTTATGTGCGTGGGTATTTTGAGTCCAGGCGGATCTATGTGCTACCTATGTGCCCTGTGCTACTAATGCCATGAGAGGGTGTTAGATGCCCTGGGACTGGGGTTACAGACAGTCGTGGATGTGAGTCATGCAGGTTCTTGGAATCAAGCCCTGGTCCTCTGGAGAAGCAGCCACTGTTCTTACTGCATAGCCATTTTCTCTAGCTCTAACCTTGGAGTTTTGATCCTTCTGCTCTTACTGTTAGCATTTTACACATGCACCAACATGCCCAATGCCCAATGCCCAGTGCACTTTTTCCTCCTACTGGATATGGAACCCAATGCTCACAGATAGTGATAGAGCTACAGCTCCAGCCTGGCGTCTGCCTGACTTCTGGCTGCTCTGCCCCTCTTCCATAAAGGAAGTACCTTTCTCATCTGGGCACCGATTTGTTCCAGTTGGCTCTTTGTTGGCAGCCTTCTTATTCCAAAAAGTCATTAATAAATATTCACAATGCTGCAGGTTATTGAATGTACTTTCTTATTAACCAATACTATCATTCACTTCCCTGCTTGTTCAAGATACCTACTGGTATGTTCCATGTTGTACTTGGTCTGAAAAGCCTGACATGGCCCTGAAGCAGCCCACCTCACACATGTATTTAGGAAAATGCCTAATTCTACAGATTAAGCACCCACCTCACACACAGCCTATAAGGTTGCTTGGGGGAACAGATTACATTCACTAGTGGAGAAAGGACACACTTGTACAGTCAGACGCACATTGCTATACTTTTTGCAGTAGAGTGAGCCGTGTTGTTTAGACTAGCAGATGTTCTCTGGAGTTAAGGCAGATTCTTTTACCACGACAGCTGTGTTCCCCAGCTAGCACAGAGCCACCTGTCTGTTCACTTGAATTCGTTGTCTCAGGGAGGACCTGAGATTCACAGTCATCATGAGTTCAGTGAGTCCCAGTGCCAACTCTAGGAGTGGCTCTGAGTCTGACTCTTGCCTCTGAATGTGAAGGACAACCCTCCCTGGGTGGCTTCAGTGGCAACACAGAGCAGCGAGCAGAACACGAAATCCCTCTGCTGAAATGCTATGCATTGATGTGAGGGAAACATCTGGCCCGGAAGTCAGGAACCTCAAAGCCTTTGGTTTATGTTTGACCTCAAGGAGCCCTTAGTCATCAGCGACATAGCCACAAAATCACATCAGAAAAGGCATTACTCTCTGCTAAGGACACCAAGTCCGGAGCCTGCAGAGCATATGGTGTAGCAAATTAAAGAGGCCAAAAGGGACTTCCTGTGCTAAGGTGCCTGGCTCATTTGTGTGGCTTAGTACCTATAGCAGAAGTCACTTCCTCTTAGTCAAAGGCTGAGGACCACAGAGGCCAGAGCAGGCCACTATCCAGGCAAGGGGTCAGGAGAAGGGTTGAGTTACATCTTGTGACTTGGCTGGTTTGGGGCTTTTAGATGACCAATGATCAATTAACCAATGCATTCCCACAGTTCCAGAGAGAAAGGAACATCAGTAGGGCACATCACTCAGTTGTGATTTGCACTTGACCATGGCGATCTTCTGAGCAAACTTCCAAAGAAACAGTTTCTTTAGTCCCAGGATGTTGTGCACAGTAGGCATCTTTGAGATGCCTCCTTCCTCCCTTCCTAGTGTCCCAAAGTCTCCTTATCCTTTATGCTGAATCTCTACACTTTCCCCATATGCTAACTCCCCTCCCAACCAGCCTAAGTGCTTTCTCCGTGCTGCCTCACTTAATCCTTAAAACCACCCATAAACGGCAGCTCGGTGGAAGAAATGGGGTGCAGGGGTTCCATGCACAGACCAGAGCCAGGTTGTGCTGCACATGCTTCCCATGAGACCCATAAAGTGAAGCAGGTGGAATGGAAGCTCCGAAGGGTAGCAAGAATCCATTCCCAGAATCTTCTAGTGCCTGGCATGGTAACATTTTTGCAGATGGGCTTAAGGATCTTGAGATGAGGAGGGCTTTCCCAGGTAATCCAGGTGGACCATATGCTGGTTAGTTTTTTTGTCAACTTGACACAAACTAGGGACAGCTTGGAAAAGGGAACCTAACTGAGGAATTGACTCCATCACATTGGCCGGTGGGCCTGTCTGTGGGGTATTGTCCTGATAGATTATTAATGTGGGAGGGCCCAGCTATCTGTGAGTGGTGCTACCTCTGAGCAGGTGGTCCTGGCCTGGATGCTATAAGAAAGCAGCTGAGCAAGCCACGAGGCAGGGGTCCTCAACCTTCCTAATGCTGCAACCCTTTAATACACTTCCTCTTGCTGAGGTGACCCCTCCAACCATAAAATTATTTTTGTTGCTGCTTCATAATTCTATGTCCATAGAAGCAGAGATGTAGCTATAAGCTAAGAACTGCTGGCAGTTACCAGAGGCAGATGCAAAGAAAGATCCTTGAGTAAATGTGGCCCTGACAGAATCTTGACTTCAGAGCCTTAAAGCTTAAGGTGGAAGTTGAGGCCATTTTTCCACTGCTTTTGGTCTACCCAGTCAGCCAGAGACCTAAGACAGGATTCCCCTCTTTCAAAATTTCCACATTCTGCTATCCACTATGATTCTGACCAGTGGACATGGCAATAAAGCAAATGACTACTGCTCTTATAATGTCAAGCTTTGAACCAAGTACTGTAGAAAGCGACTGCCTTCCCAATCACTGTACTTACCTTACAGACGGTCAGTGGCGTGTCCAAGCTTGAATGGATTAAATCCAGGTCCATCTTGCCCTATACCCCCAGATTCAGTAATTTCTGTACTGCAACAGCCTCTTATGTGTCGAATACCATGCTTTGTGTTCCCATATGCTTGCTCTCTCCTTGAATCCTGTGGGACTCCCTGTCTTACAAGTGAGGAGACAGATCCTGACCAGGTAGGCTGTCCATGGTCACTCAGAAAGCCATAGCTGTGCTAGACCCTGAAGCCCAATCTCTGACGCTGGAGTTCCAGCTAAGCCTCTGGTACACCATCTATTACAGCTTAAACTCACATGCAGACATATTGGCAGCTTGTGTTTGCAGAAGACATTAAATTCACTCTGCATTTCTTTCATCACATTCAAGAAGGCCAGAAGACAGGCAGAAGACAAAACAGGAATGCATTAAGCACCCCTAAACTCTGTAGACGTTAGCTGACTCCTTGAAAGGCACAGTGTGTGAGTCATCTGGAGGAAACCTGGGGGTGGGGGCTGTGCAGTAAGAAGCACCAGTAACCCCTCTATGAGTCATGTGAAGGCAATCCTTTTGCTGGGTCATAATGGCATTTAATGTAACTGTTTGTATAGGAAATGGTCACTGCACTCTTCACCCATCACCCCAAGCCCAGTTTCTATAGGGAATCCCTCTTGGAACTGTCCTTTGCACTTGAGTCAAGTGGTCTCTCTTCTGTGCAGTGTCTTTCTACTCTGAGACTGGGAATTTTCAGAGCCCTGTCTTGGGTACTACATAAGCAACTGTGTCACTCCTCCTCTTTGTCCCAATAAAAGTGGGAGGGGTGTCTCATGGGTCACTTCCTGTGCACCCATTTTTCTCCCTTCATCCTAACAACACCCTGGGAAGCACATTTTAACCATGGTCACATTTAACAGCTGCAGGTGGATGATGCTGACAATGGCTGAGATGGCACCATATGGCAGTAACCCTCCCTCTATGGCAAACACTGTTATAAGAGCTCTTTATGCGTAGACTCATCAGTCTTCACAACACATCAAGTACCACACTTAAAATGGGTGTGAACAGGTACTATAGCTCCCTTTGCAGATGAGGAAGTGAAAGAATTCAATAAGGTTTCATATCTGCTCATTGGAAAAGGCAGTGAATACCTGCATACATATTTCTTTAACCCCGTCAGACTATCAGTTTACTTCTCGGTGCATTCTTTACTGCTCTAATAGTAAGGATGAGATGAGAGGGGAAGAAAACTGGGAAGGTGTGACCCCCCCCCAAGTTCTAACAATTCACACCTGAACTTTTATAGAAAACATCTGCCAATTTCTGCTCTAGCTCCAGAACTCATGATCTGAGAAAGCCCAGTGTCTCCCTTTGGAATATTTCCCCAAAGCCCAAAGGGAGTGATTGATGCTAAGCACCCAGTGCCAACCCTGCACCAAATATATCTGCATTTGTGTTCCTAGGTCTGAGAAGCTGTCTCGATGTGCAACACTGAGGTATTCATTTATAAACTTATACTGGGGTTGGGTGTGATTTCTGACTCCATTTCCTCTTATCAGTGGAGGTTTGGTCCTCAAGGTGATGTTTTCCAGAACTGGTGAATGCTCTGGGTCTGGGACCCAGTAGGGAATCTTTGGGTCATTAGACATGCCTTGGGAAGCTTGTGCTAACAAGACTCCTTAGGGCTGTTTGTTTCTTGTATTGAAGAATAGACTCAGAGCCTTTCAAACGCCAGGCAACATTCTACCATTATGTTACATCCCTTGCCTTCTTTTTTTATTTTAAGACTTGAGATAGAATCTCACTGGGTAGCACAGGCTGGACTCACACCCCTGACCCTCCTGCTCCAGTTACCTGAATAACTGGGATCTTAGGCACGTACCACTACAATCAGCTCCCCCTTGAACTGTCCAGAGAAGGCTGTTAATAGAGGGTCAAGCTGGAGTCAGACATTTTTATTGTGGTAAACAAAAGCTGACTGTTGCATTTAAGATAACAAAATCTTTTCTGGAGGGTGTGTCTATGGAAAGGAATCACAAGATACCCTGAATAAAATGACAGGCAGACAGTAGATCCAAAACAAGTGCTCAAAAATCAGTGGCAAAGGTTAGGAGCCAACTCCCTTCCCCTCCCCTGCATCCCAGCAGAAGAAAAGCATCCTCTCCACTCTACCTTCCAGAGAACTAACACCTGTTCTTCAATTGAAGTGCAAAGCAGTTCCCATCTAATTCACATTTGCAGGCCATCATCAATATGCTGTTTCAGTTCAGCAGATGCAGAGAGAATTCACCAATCTTTAGCACAGCCGGCCACCTCCCTGGAGGGTAATGTAGAGAAGGAGGAATTGGAGTGGAGCCAGAAATCAGTAGTTCCCTAGCAGCTGGAGGCTTCGAAGGCCTGTCAGCTGTCCTTAGTATTCAATTGGCCCCCTCCTATAAATTAGACAAAGGGAGAATCTGGATATAGAAATGGAGTTATTGTAATCCTGCAAGCCACTGGCTTATAGAGAATCCTTTAACTGGGGTAGGCCTGTAGAGGACAAGAAGGCCTGGGATGTACCTGAAGGAGCCACCCCTTTGTGGAATTTCTAGGTCAAAGGACAATTTATCACACTACTTTCCCTGAATGGCTTCCTGTGGGCATGCTGAGGAGCCCAGTCACGGCCAATAGTGACAGGTGACATTTGTTGACTACATAGCATTTCACATTCACAGTAGCCCAGAGAGCAAGATCTCTGCATCAGGTACCTTTCTTCTCTGTGAACAAATCCCTAGCTGAAGCGGCTGACAGGAGGAGGAGTCTATTTTAGCTCATGATTTCGGACAACCCCATCTGTCACTGCAGGGGAGGGCGGGGGAGCAGTCTGGTACACGGCTGGCAGTGGGAGGTTATGACTGCTCTTTCTTGTGTCTTGGAAAATCTGGAAGCATAATGTAAAACTGGAAGTCCCTGGGCAATGACCTTCAAGACCCCTTCCCAGGGCCCTATCTCTGCCAACCACACTTCCTGACCTAACGGTTCTACAATCTTCTTAAACAGCACAAGAGTCTATGAGGAAACCTATCAGATTCAAATTGTAACAGCTTTCACTTTATTAATGAAGATATTGAAACACAAAAAGATGGGAGACACAAGTCACTGGCCAGAGAGTAGGTATGATCTAGCGAAGAAACTGGCTGTGAAGCCAGATGGATTCAGATTTGAGGCCATGTGAGCAAGAGAACAATTTCATTTCACTTACTCTTGATTTCCAAATCTATAAAATAGATAAAACACACACACACACACACACACACGCACGCACATGTGCACATACACACACACACACACTTTCAGTTTCTACTTCATTGCATTGCTATGAGAACTAAGTGGACCATGTTAAGCCTAATGCAATGGCAGGGATCAGAGTAACAATGGCAATTACTATGATTTTCTGTGTAGATACTCATTTTGGGCATGATCAATACCTTCTCCTGGTATTAAGTAACCTTTTTTGTCCTTTAAGGAACCACAGCTTGCCATCTCTCTTATGGTTTAGGGACAGAAGTAATTATAAGTAGAAATTGACTTCTATCTGTCATCTACTTGCATCAGACAGGCTAGACAACTCAGAGTCACCATAATTGGTTCTGATTCAGGCACATAATTACACTGGGCCCATAAGTTTCAGAACATGAAGTTATTGATTGAAATACTGGGAAAGAAATGCTTTTCTTCCATTGACATTTCAACATGAAGCTTCCGTGGCCCACCGGAATGAAGCAAGACAAAGGAAATCCTACCTGAGAAAGAAAGAGGGCAATTAGCTTTCTATCTAAGTCCTGTCATTTGCAGCCTTGAATCCAGACAGATCTGAAGGAAAATGTGAGCCTCTCCATTATGTACAGCCAACCAGTTCTCCTTTTTTGCTAAAGTCCGCAGAAACAAAGATGAGTTTACTTGTGAAAGCCCCGACAGCAGCATCCTTTCTGGTAGGCACCACTAATGGCATAAAACAGAGCCCTAGGCTCCTCTTCCTAACCTTCCGTTGGCTCCCATTGCTCTTTTCTTCCCACCTTCTTACTGCTCCACTACTCATATCTCCTTTCCTCTTGCTCTTCTGATTCATCCTTTTTCTAGAGCTTTCAGAGCCTGTACTCTACCTCTGTTTTTCCATGGTAGCAATCTTAAAAGACCAACAACAAGCTGAGAGAGTATAAGTAACATACTTACTGACTGCTTAAAGAGGGCCATACTTTGAAAGAGTGCAAATAAACTAAGCAAGAACCAGTAATAACAAAGGTGTCACCTCTTTTAGGAAGCCTTCTAGAATCTTCAGTCCACTAGGGCTGGGTATCTCTCTTTGGTCGTCCTCCCACCAAATTTGCTAGTGTTTATAGCACTATGTTACAGTTTCTAGTTAATAGATTTATATCTGCCATCAGTGTATATAGCTCTTCCAACCAGGTCATGTCTTATCTACCTGGGTACTCTGGTGCTATGGTGGTTACGTGGTGGTTCCCCCAGTGTATGTACATGCCCTAATCCCCACAATCTGAAAATACTATTTTAGATGAAAATGAAAAAAAATGAAATGTGATCAAATTAAAGATGCTGAGAGGAGTTTTTCTTGGATGCAGGAGTTGGGCCATAAGCACAGCACGTGGATTAGGAGGGAGACACAGAGAAGGAAGGCCCAGCAGGAAGATGGGCAACGTGAGAACCTCAAATCAAGGAATGTTGACAGCAGACAGAATATAGTAATGACTTCTTCTGGACAACCCGGGGGGAGGGGTCAGCTTACTGACTCCTTAATTCCAGACTTCTAGCCTCTAGCACAGTGAAAAATGAGTTTCCGCTGCTGTAAATTAGCTACCGAAGTCACAGGAAACTAAAACATTAAAGCAAGTGCTGTGTGTAAGGCTCAGTGCTCGGTCCACCAGTCAAGGAAGCTATCCAGATGTCATACTTTGCAGTAAAGTCAGATCAATTGGTAATGCCGACCGGCTGTGGTTGAGAGTATTTGTCTGCTCTTGGAAAAGAAAGGATGATGAATTAGTGATGGCCTGCCATGGGTTAGGAAATAAAATCATCTGAGCATAAATGTTATGTACTTGTACTTCCCATGACTATATCCAGTGTTGTCATTTGCTGTGAAATGGCCCCTATGGACTCATGGATTTAAACATGTCACCTCCAGTTGGTGGCACTGTTTTAGAAAGTTCTAGAACATTTGGTACAGTGGGTTAGCCAGCAGGAGTGGGTTGCTGGAGAGAGAGGCCTTGAAGGTGCTATGTGCTTCCCCTTCAGCCCAAGCTCTGGTTCCTGACGGGCTGAGCTCCTGCCACTATGATCAGAGCTGCTTCAGCTGCCATGCCTCCTTCACCATACTAGACCGTATCCCCTAAAACTATGAGCCAAAATAAAACCCTCCTCCTTAAGTCGCTTCTGTCAGGTAATTTGTTACAGCTTTGCAAGTGTTGTGGAAATTCCTCCCAAGGGAGATGCTAACCAAGTTTACCCCTTCTTTATAAGGCTCCAACCACAAACCAAAGTTCACTTATATCAAAGTTCATCCCAGAGACTCAGGTTCTGGGTGAATCAGTTAATTAACTTGTGTACAAAGTTAAGTATCTTGTGTATAAAGAATGCGCAGATGAGGTGTTAGCAGAAGTGTAGGTGAACCCAAAGCCGTTGCACTGGAAAGTCTTCACCCAGTATGGATGATGGCTTCACCACAGTCACACAAATAGAGCCCCTTTCTCTTAGCCTTGCCAACCCCATGTACTCCCAGCAACCCACTGGGACACCACTACGTACAAATGGCTGGAAAGAGTAGCTGGATGCACAGATAGGGGTGTCTGATGACACTCTATTCCCCTCCTATAAGGGAATACTAACAGTAGCAGTCAGAGGCCTGCTGGTGATACTTCATGCACAGCTGATCTAATGAAGACAGTGACTGTTTTTCTCAGAGGATTATGATCTATGGCAGCTGTTCCCTCATGGCTGGTATCATCCTCAGGATCTAGGTTAGTTTTCTTACTAGGAAGTTTACCGTGCCTCCCAAAACATGACATGTGGCAGGTGCTCAATAAATAATACAATTATTCAGAAAATTGGGGGTGTCAAGTGACTCCATATATCACTTAGAGTATAATTCACTATATATTATCTAATATGAGCAAGTTAGTATATAACCTACTATATTATTTAAATGTCACTTCAGCTACTGTACCAGAGACCCAGAGGAGCAAAGGTTTAACCAAACCTGTCACTGTGTGGCTGCTGATGAACTAGACACCTTAACAAAGGCCCATGCTTGGAGAAAGACTAACTCCCTCTCACAATTCCTGGGAGACTTCAAAGCTCACTTTAGAACAAGCAACTCTGGTCTAGAAGACAGGGCCCAGACTCTACTGGAACAAAGCAGACAGGAAGACAGATTGAGGGAATGAATAAATAAATTTGGGCACCTGTACCTATCCTCTTGTATTTCTGGCTGGTATTTCAAATGTCAGTTCCTTGAAGTTCACTTGTCACATGGTGACAAGTGAAGAAGAGCTGAGATGAAGATGGAGGGTTACCCTTGCTAAGTCCCTTGTTCCCAAGGCAACAATATATCTCTCTTCATGGGGTCTGGCCATTAGCCATGCTTTAGGGACGATGCAGGCAGCAAGTGGCCTAACTTTTTTCAGCATAGCAATGATTCTTTCCAAATACTCTGGTATTACATATCTGGTATTACATATCAGAACTGAAGCTCGATTCTGAAGCTTCTGTGGAATTTAATGTCTATCTTCCTAGACTCCAGGATGATTTGATGAATATTTGTTGAGACATAGTAAAAAATCAATAC
Source organism: Mus pahari (assembly GCF_900095145.1). Classification (NCBI taxonomy): domain Eukaryota; kingdom Metazoa; phylum Chordata; class Mammalia; order Rodentia; family Muridae; genus Mus; species Mus pahari. The sequence continues at coordinate 89,065,993 of NC_034590.1, read as the reverse complement.
TTACCATTAACTTCAGTATCATAAAAAATAATCAGTGGACTAAATACAGAGTGAGCATGAGAGTGGACACTGTAGCAGAGGTATAGTGGGGAAGATGACTGAGGACCTGGAAAAGCCCCAATACTGTAGTTTGCTGAGCTGTCTCTTTGTGTCCAGCAGACAGGAGATCCTCAGGGTGCAATGAGGGCAGTGCGTGCTAATTGAGGCCAGAAACTGTCTTCATTACCACACTGTTTCTGTGATCCTTTACATCTAAATGAGACCCAGTGGGGTAAGTTTGGAGGATGATTATCGGGGATTTTGCAAGGTGGCTCATTAACATAATTCCCCTAATTAGAAGCCAAAGAAGCTCCTGTAGAAAATTTTCCACTAAATATTACAGGGCCATAATTCCTGCATCTTAGAGTGCCCAGCTCCGCACTCTAGTTCTGAACTTCACCACAGGAACTGTGAAGGGCTCAACTCGGGAGGTCTTTTTCATTTATTAAATATTTACTGAATTCCTGCATTGAGTATCAGATTAGGAATTGAAGATATAGAGATACAAGGTAGTCCTTGAACTTAAAAAGCTCTTAGTCTAACAGGAGGGATATATGAGTAGACATGTAATTATAATGGAAATGATGTATTCTCTCTCTCTCTCTCTCTCTCTCTCTCTCTCTCTCTCTCTGTGTGTGTGTGTGTGTGTGTGTGAGAGAGAGAGATATGGGATGACACACAATGGTTGCAGGTGAATTTGTTAAGCCTATAGATATCTCCACAGTGATGCCTGGAAGCCTACAGGAGGGTCTGAGAATCAAGGGCTTAGCCATAACAAGTGGTGCTGGGTGAAGTTACTGGAAACCTGTGGAAAAGTGCTCCCCACTCCAACACACACACACACACACACACACACACACACACACACACACACACAGGCCTAGTGCTTCAGAGTCAAACAGTTGAACCAACCAAAGACAGGACACACTGTTGATGTTGAGATCCCCAAACTGACAAGCAGATATTCACACCTATCATGGAAGAATTTGGCCAAGGTCAATGAGGACTTGAGATCTGCCAGAAAACAGTTTGTATCACAAACAGGAGAGAAGAACTTCTGTAGAGCCTGGTTGGATCAAGGGCCAGATACACCTTTGTGGGCAAAGCCTAGAGATAGGTGTAGCCTGGAGACCTGGGTTGAAGACACTGTGAGGCTGAGACAACCTCCCTGCTATGGCTCCCACTGCAGTCAATGGAGACTTCAGCAAGAGCTCCCATCTCCCTATATTCCCATGCACACTGGTGCCAAGCCGAGAGAGACAGGGCCTGTGCAGATTCAACAACCTGGAGAGAGGTTATTACCTAACAAGCATCAGTATAGGAACAGAAAACTCAATCCAAAAGATAGTTTGGATTAAACTCCCATGAGTCAATGCATACCCTAGATCTGATTATGGGTTTGAACTAGAATTGTAAAATTGCAGATTTGAACATGAACCATTTAAATGGGGAAAAAGAACTCAAAACATCCCACCAAGGAAGAAGCAGTGCTAGTGTGATACTATTTTTAATCTGGTATAATTTCATTGCACTGTATCTTTTTGCTGTTGTTATTTGCTACCGTTTATTTTTTTATTTTATTTATTTATTTATTTATTTTTTGGTTTTTTGAGACAGGGTTTCTCTGTATAGCCCTGGATGTCCTGGAACTCACTTTGTAGACCAGACTGGCCTCGAACTCAGAAATCTGCCTGCCTCTGCCTCCCTAGTGCTGGGATCAAAGGTGTGCGCCACCACACCCGGCTCGTTTATTATTTTTAATCTCCATTTTTGCATAATCTCTGCCGTTCTTCCTACACAACACATACACTTTTCTTTTCAACCCTACTACTACTTTAAAGATTTCTTCCCATAGCTTCAGTAATCTTTAAATTTTGGACCCTAATGGCATCCCAGTTTTCCCTTTTCAGCTACTTTCCCTACCAATAGATTTTCTGTTTGTCTAATAGGATCTCTTGCCCCTAACCCTATCAACTTCCCTTCCACTCCCAACCTCAGTAACTAATGTCATGCCACACATGATGATGCCCTGGTCCCTTCCATAGTTATTAAAGTGATAACTGTTTTAGCTAGCTACTGTGGCACTTGAATAGTGGGTGTTACCAGAATTGTGGCTGCTTTTGCAATCAATACTCTATACCCAGAGTGACACATACTCAAGAGACTAGGAGCTGAGGATATAGATTGAGGGATTAGACACTGAATGGCACACCTCAGTTCTACTACTACTCAGCCCCACTTCAACTCTGAGGATACTTCAACTGGAAAAATACAGTAAATAAGATCCAATCTATAAAATAACTCTCATGTGTAAATAGAAGAAATACTAAACAACAAACAAAAACAAAACAATAACAACAACACAAACCCAAGGCAATGCACTCACCTGACCCCTAAAAACTATCAGCTCTAAAATAACAGGTTCCAATGAGAATAAGTGAGAAGAAATTCCAAGCATAAAATTCAAATGAATGATTATAAGAATAATTAAAGAAATCAAAGAAGATGCAAATAAGCTCTTATATGAATCAAAAATTACAAATAATACCCCATTCTTGACATTCAAATAAAAAATATAGAAATATCTGAGTTAAAGTATGTCACAGAGGAAATAGACAGAATGGGCCATATAAACACTCCTGGATGTTCTTTTCAACAACTGGTAGAACTTACTTTAACCGGACACAAAGTAAGTCTTTATAAAAACAGGAAAATTGAAATAATTTCTTGTAGTCTATCTGACCAAAATGTCTAAAACTGGAAATCAACAACAGGAGAAACTGAAGAATGTAAACAAACCCGAGGAGATTGCAAACCACCCTTTTGGATTATGGATGCACCACACTCTTTAATTATAACTACGCTAGCAAAGAAATCAAGAAGGACATTTCAAAACTCCCAGAGCCAGAAGAAAATGAGAGCACAGTGTGTGAGAACCAGTGGGATTCGAGCAAAGCCACCTCAAGATGGAACTTTGTAGTTACAAATGATATTAATACACCAGAGAGATTTCAAACAAATGATAGTAGTGAACCTCTGGGCCTTGGAAAAACAAGAACAAGCCAAATTCCAAATTAGTAAATGGAAAGAAGTCATCAAGATAGGGTAGAAATTAATGAAATGGAAAAGAAAAAAAAAAAGGAAACAAAAAAATCAACTGAACAGAGTTGGCTCTTTGCAAGGACAAACAAGATTGACAAACCATTAGCTAAACACACACACACACACACACACACACACAAAACCAAAGAATTCTACCAGACCTTAAAGAGCCAACATCCAGGCTTCTCACATTGTTCCATAAAAGAGAAGTTACGAGAATTCTGCAAAATTCTTTTTAGGAATGATGATACACAGCTAGGTAATGGCATAACAAGAGAAGGAAATGGTAGTCTCACCAACAAAGGACGCAAAAATTCTCAACAAAAACCCGTGCAAAGCAGATTAAAGAAATGACTGAAAAGACATTCACCACAATCAAGTTGGGTTTCATACCAAAATGACTTAACATAAACAAATCATTAAATGCACTATATCACATAAATGTACTCCCGGGCAGAAATCAAGTGCTAAGCTCAGTAGATACAGAAAGGACTTCTGATGAAATCCAACATCTTTCGTGAATAAAAAAGAAATCCCAGTGAAACTAGGAATTGAAGGGATAGATCTCAGCACAATATAGGGATGTAACGAGCCTGTAACCAACATCACATGAAATGGAGAAGGCCTCATAGCACTTCCATCAAAACCAGGAGCAAGACAAGGATGCTCCCGTTCTGTTTTCATTGATCATTGGACTACTAGTTCATTCAACGAGAGAACGCTGGTTTAGTAGGGAGGGTGCTGGAATATGGGAGGAAACTAGGGATGGAAAGGAGGGCAAAGAAGGGTGTATGAAAAGCCTGATGAAATCTAATGTTAAAAAGAAATAGGAGGGGCGGTAGGGCACATGTGACATAACAGAGAGAGAGGACAGTGGGGGTTACAGAATTAAGCACGGATGAACTTATGACTAGGAGAGAGGAGGGAGTGGTGGGTAAATTGTCCAAACTAAGAATGAATGGAAAGGTCTTATGGAAACTCACTGCTTAGTAAGCTAATTTTAAAATACAACTTTAAAAAGATTTTTCAGTGCAATTACCCGGTATGGGTGGAAAGTATAGCTCCCAGACTACATGGATTATTAAAGGAAAATTAAGGTATGGAATATCTCCCTGCAAGTTACTGGTCAGAGACCCCAGAAGCCTTCAAAAGAGCACAGGCTATTAGCATTATCCTTGGTTACCCACCATAACCACATGGCAAGACTCCATTACTGAAGAAAGCTACTTTAGCTGCAGGACACAAAGAACCAATTTCAAACTGACCAGAACCTCTTCCCTGTTGACTGGCTTTCGTAATACCAGAAGATTCTGTGTAAGGTGCTAGGAGAGAAAGCATGTCAGTGACCTAACCCAGTGCTAGAAACCACATACAGCAATACAAATGCACCAGGCAAGATATGACCAGCAGCTGTGTGTGTGTGTGTGTGTGTGTGTGTGTGTGTGTGTGTGTAGACAAGCGCATGCACATGCACACACACAATGGAATTATTAATTATTCAGCCCAAAAGAAAAGTAAAGTTGCATGAGTCACAGGAAAATGGACACAACTGGAGATGATCATATGAAACAACTCTCAGAAAGACAAATATCACAGGCTTTCTATCCTTTGTGGTCCCCAGTTTTTATATAGACCAATAAAATCAGATATGTACTTATGATGTAAAGCAGAGATGACTCTAGGGGAACAAAGGAGATTCAAGGCATAGAAGAGGGGTGGGAGAGGAAAATCAGGATATGAAGGAGAATATGCTCAAAGTACATTTATACACTTGTACAAAAATGTCCTCATGTGACCCAGGACCACATAAACTGGGAAAAATCAGTAGAACAATGAAAAAGAAATAAATCTAACTATTTCTTAGTTAGATGAAGGGATTTGAGATGGGAAGGAGAGTTTGGAAAATCTTTTTAATTAAGGCAGTGTATATGCTATTTTGAAGATCAAGCAGATGATAGAGGATCAAGGCACGTCTGGCTGGAAAGTGGTATTCACAAAAGACTAGGGTCATGAGACAATGCTGTGTCTAAGGAGCCGCAGGGAGTTCAGAATGTCTGAAACTTCAGAGAGAAAACCTGAAGTGGGGTGGGCTTTTCTACACTGGCCAGTGGCACTCAGACCACAGTATTCCCGGGAAACCAGGATCACTGAAGAGCTAGGAGGGCTGGGGCTCACTGTTAGAGTGCTGGCCATGCACATAGGCTGCATGGGGTCCTATCCTGTGGACTGGAGGCAGGGGTCATAAAGAATGTGTATCTCCTGAACTAGGGACAGAAGGGGAGCATAATACGAAGTAAAAGGGAACACTAGCCAAACCACACGTCTAGAGAATTATCCCAGAAGTATCTCCCTCTTACCCTGGACACTTCTGCTCCCAGGCCAATCTTCCCCCACTGATTGCCTTATTAGAGGAGCCAGTACACACTTTGCCTGTGTGCTGTGCCTGATAGGTTAGAAGTTGAGCACATTATTCAAGTGGGATAAATCAGGTTTCAGGAATGTTTTTGAAAATGCAAAATAGTCTTTCATATAGTTCAGGGGGCTGGATTCCTTGGTTTTCTCCGCTTATCAGAGCATACTACTAAAGTCCTTGAGAAAATAGAATAAGTAAGATATGCAGATGTGGGGCCAGGAAGATGGCTCAGTGGTCAAGCTGCTTGCTATGCAAATATGATAACCTGGGTTTGAGTCAGTACCCAGGTTTATGTAAAGCTGGGTGCAACAAAGCAAGTGCATGATCTGCTTCTGCTACAGGATAGGATGTGGAGACACCTCCAAAAGTTTGTGGGCCAGTTAGCCTGGCATACTCAGCAGGGAAAAAGATATTCTGTGTTAAATAAAGTGGAAAATGAGGACTGAATACATAAAATTGTCCTCAGACCCCCATAAGCATGCAACCACACACACATGCACACACACAACATATACATAAAATCATTGTAAAATATATGCAGATGTATGTCTATGAGCATGCATGTGCATGTGTGACTTTTTCTGTATGTATGTGTGTTTATATGGAATTTATTATGTGATTGGCTAATGCAATTATGAAAGCCAAGACATCCCATGGTATGCCATCTGCAAGCTGGAAAACAGGGAAAGTCAGTGATGAAATTCACGAAGAGTTCCAAATCCTGGGAGGCGAGAGCTCTGAAGTCCGAGGACAGGAAATGGGTGTCCTACCTCCAGAACAGAGAGAACTCTTGTCTTTCAGAGCTCTTTAGTGATCAGACAATGTCTGATCCACACTGGGGGAGGGGTGGATCTTCTCTATTAAGCAAGTGTCTTGGGAAACACCTTCACACACATACACAATATACTCTATCACCTGGATATCCTCTAATCCAGTCAAGATGACAACACATGGAATTGGTCCTCATTTTTCTGGGAGACAAACTTTGAGATGATAGGTGACATTTATAAGAAGGCTCCCGGGCCCAAGCTCTTTCCACACCCCAGAGTCAAGAGCACAATGGCTTTCCAAAGCAGAAACGGCCCTCCCTACCTCTGCTCCAAATTTTCTTCTGTTTTAAACATTGTTTCAGACCTGCCCCACCTCACTTATTTTTGTCTGACACAATACAGCATTTATCTTGTGAGAAATAGACTGTAATAAATATACTGCTTAAGTGAAGAAGGTTGGCAGGAATATAAATACAGGGCATGATATATAAAGCTTTGCACATCTCAATGGTCTCATTTATTAAAATCATGCCATGCTAAATCCACAGAGCATATTTGTCTCTATCTGTGCTCTCATAAAATACACTTACACCATTGGTCATATCTATACCCACCCTGATTTTACTATTAGCTGTCTTCTGTCTATGTCAACTTCAAGGACAGGTGAATGTCCAATAGGACTCAGCATTTAGGTGTTTTCAGGATGGGTCTCAGACTTAGACTAAGGTGGAGATATAATGCTCCTATAAAGGCTACATTGAAAGATAAGATGGAATTTATTTGTGTAGTGGTGTATGTGTATGTATGTGTGTGAGTGTGTGTATGTGTGTGCATGTATGTGTATGTATGTGTGTATGTATATGTATGTGTGTGTTTGTGTATGTATGTATGTATGTATGTATGTGTGTGAGTGTGTGTATGTGTGTGCATGTATGTGTATGTATGTGTTTGTGTATGTATGTATGTGTATATGTGTGCATGTGTGTGTATGTATGTGTGTATGTTTGTGTGTGTCTATATGTGTGTGTGTGCACTCACACACACACATGCCTATAGAGATACATGCCAGCTATCTTCTTCAGTACTTTTTACCTTATTTATGGGACATAGGGTCTCTCACTGGACCTAGAGCTCACTGACTAATGAGCCTGGCTGGTCAGGAAGATTAGGGATCTGCCTGCTTCTCTCCTTTTAGTGCTAGGATTAGATCTTGCTACCGTGCTCAGCTTTCACATAGACGTTGGGGATCAAGGGTCTTCACGGAACAATCAAGTCATCTCCCTAGACCCCAAATGTGGAGTTTCTCAAGGAATGATGTTTCCTGGGTCAAACTCCTCACTAATTACCCATGTAATTAACTCTGAACAGACCTCTAGTAAGCAATATTCATTTATCTAATCAGTATTTAGTGTCTAGTTAAGTTCTAACTATTGAGCAAAAGTGATGAATTGTTCACAGCTCCCTTTAAAGTATACACAGAATGAGGGACACAAATGCACCAATAAATTATACTGATACACTGTAATAAGCAGTGTTAGTGTCTGGGAAGGCAAACACCTATAGTGGCAGAGACTGGGTCAGACGCGCCACTGCTTTATGCCATTGCCTCGGATTTTTACAGGAACCTCTATCTTAAATCAAGGAAAATGAAGCTCACAGTTTAAAAAGACTTGCTTGAACCAAACAATTACAAAGCATTAGCACTGAGATTTGAACCCAGGCTTCTTCATTCTAAAGACAGCATTTTATTTTCTAGTTCCTTTTATTCATTCAGGTTCAGCCCTGGTAGCGCTAAAATATACAAGGTCCCCCTTGCTCATCTACTTCTGTCAGCTGCTTCTTGCACCTATTCTCCACCACTCATATAAACCTTTTTTTTTTTTTTTTTTTTTTTTGNTTTTTTTCGAGACAGGGTTTCTCTGTATAGCCCTGGATGTCCTGGAACTCACTTTGTAGACCAGGCTGGCCTCGAACTCAGAAATCTGCCTGCCTCTGCCTCCCGAGTGCTGGGATTAAAGGTGTGCGCCACCACACCCAGACCTATATAAACATTTTAAGGACCTTCTTTGACTCAGGCTGATATATACGTGTATGTGTATGTGTGTGTGTGTGTGTGTGTGTGTGTGTGTGTGTGTGTGTGTGTGTGTATTGGCTATTGTTTGTTCATGATCTGTTTCCTTTCTTCTAATAGAAACATGGGACCCTCTTTTTTTCTTGTTCCATCTAGAGATGGAGCCAATTGCATTCATATGGCTCAGGTCAGGGCAAGCCTTGCCACAGTGACTAATTCAGGGAAGGCCTGCCCAGTGGAAGAAAATGGATTTAGGGACTTTGATAGGAATGATTGGGAAAGCTGTCAGTCTGCTAAGGTTGCAAAGGAGGTGAAGTAAGCCTAGAGCAGCCATGGTTATCCTTGCCTGCCTTTGATGAAAACTTGCTACAGAATGAAGCCAATAAAGAGAAGACAGCACCAAGATGTAGAAATAGACTAGCATTGGATCCTCTCCTCATGTTATACAATAAGTGTCTGGACACAGACACTTGTAGAGGTCCCTGCCCTCTATTACCAAGGTATGCAAGGCAGGAAACAATGATAGAATTTTTCAAAACACCCCAATGTATACATCCATCTGTCTTCTCTTTGGCTTCCCAGAGGCTGGAGCTAAAGCTTGGATAAAGCCCACCATGCTGTCCAGCTCCCAAGTCCTCACCAGCTCCCCAACTTTCCATGAGAGGAGAACAGCCAAGGGGTGCAGATCAGAAGTCTAAAACTTCAGAATCCTCTCTGCCATCCAGTCCATCCTCTTCCTTGGTGATACTGGGAGATGCTGGGAAATGCCTCCTCGTTCATCATGAGAAGAGCATCTTGTAACATTGAGGAATTTTGAAATTATTCCTTCATGTGGTCTCCTAGAAAGAGACTATGATAGGAAGCTAGGAATCTTGTCTTAGAATAAGCTAAACTCCATCTCACTGTGGTAACAAGAATGTGGCTACGACATTAACTAGAAAGAATGGTTTGAATCATAAGGAGATAGCAAAGCTGGGAAATGGGAACTTCACAACATATTGGTATCTACAGAAGAGGATAGACAGTGGAACAAGATTGATGGCATCCTGCCATGCGAGTATATTAAAAAGCTCACATGTGTAGAGTGCAAGCAAACACACACACGGGGGATGTAGATACAAGCCATTACAGTAGGAGCTATGGGAGGCATAGGAATTAGGAATGGGGGTACAGGAGTGCAGAGAATAAATAAAATGAGAGTGGCTTTGCATAAACTGTGCTGTGACCCAGGGGGAAATCTCAGCTTTCTACATCTGAGCATGCACATTCAAGTGGAAGGACACTCCCCTCAAATGTCAGCAGTAGTTCTTTTGGTTCAGGAATCATCTAGTTGCCAGGAAAAGAAAATCAAAAAAGACAAAATTTAAAAAATTCATTTCATGAACATACTTGAAAGGAAGGTTGGCTAGACCCAAGGAGCTGTGATTTGTGGATGAGGGGGATATTGTCACCTCCCCCTTTATCAGAACAGCACACCATCAGAACTGCCTCTCCTTCCACCTGCTTTCCTGGCGATCCCCTGGCGTCCAGGACCTTTGCATCCCCATGGCTTCCCCTGTGTAAGCCTGGCCATGACAGCACTGGAATCCTTGGCAATAGACCCACACATGCACACAAACCAGCAATCTGCTTTCCTCCAAGGAATCCTCTCCATCCCCGTCACTCTCCTACCTGGAGAGCTACAGATGGAACCAGCCCATCCTGAGTCAGCAATTTACCCTGGGCTTTAATAGCGTTGTTGCTGGAAAAAGAGAAAAAAGGAAAGGGATAGCCGAAAGGGAAACAAACCCAGGGCCAAAAACTAAGAAGAACACTGGAGGGAAAGATTAGAATATCTTGCACAGCCTGTCCCTTTGTGTTGGGATTAAGGATAGTGATATATATTTTTTCTACTTATTAGCATTCTCAAGTTTTCCTAAGGTAACAGGAATGCAGGATGGAGTGATTAGTGTTTAAAGGCATGGGTTCTGCAGTCAGACACAAATGTGTTTGGGTTCTTTTTCTGTTGCTTCTGGGCTGTGAGACCAGAGGCCCTGAGCCTCTCTGGCTTTAGTTTTCCTCAGCTGAACCGTCATCTGGGGTATTTATTAACTGTCTCGCGTTACTTTGATCATTGAGATTAATGGAAGTAAAGGTTGAGTCAGGTCTCATCGTGATAACCACCCAAGAAAGGCTGTCATGTGTTATTGTTGTGCATAATTTTATAGTTGAAATTATTTTTACAAAACCACCTCCTAGCCACATGCCAGTCATTATTGAGCTGGCAGTAGCAGACTCTGTAGCTATGCTTGTTTTTTCCACTCCATGCCTCCACAGAATACGTTATTTATCTGAGCTGGAAATGGCTGTTGGAAATTGCCACTGGCTGTGTACCCCCACAGCCTCATGGAGGATCAATAAACAGAGAGGGCTCCCTCTTTCCTCACAGCCCTCATCTACTAGCTCTAATTGACCATTGCTAGGCATGCTCAGAGGGTCTCTGGGCTCACATGTTAATTGACTGCATACCCACTTAATGGGAAACTCCCCAATTCCCCAAGCCTGAGCAGGCTGTCTGCTCCCTCCTCACCCGGTGCATTCTGGGAAGCCTGTGTAAGAGAGAAGGTCAGCAGGTGGTGTATCTGATCAATTAATTAGGAGCATGTTGAGAGGTTTGACTCTGAGCCTAGTTAATCCCATAATTAAATCGTACTCATTCCCCACCCCAATTCCCCATCCATAGGGTTCTCCCCAGTCCAACAGTATCTATGTTTGTTGAAGGGGGACGGAGTCTTGCCAGGGTCTGTCCAAGGCAGAGATTGTTCCTCCCTACTGGCTGCTCTATGGTTGTAAAATGATTTTATTTCCATTTGGGGAATAGACATGGGGAGAGTCTGCACATCACTTCTGAAGCTGCAAAATCTGGCTGAGAAAACAGAGTTTTAGAGGATCTGAGAAAAAGAGTTGATGAACTTCCTCCAAAGGCTGTGACAGAGGGGCTGGTGGGAGGGACAGCATGCCGGGGAGGGGCCAAGGGGCTGTGGAAGAGCAGTGAGAGGAGGAAAACAGGAACAAAGTGTGTACAGGTGATGCTGTGAGGAAACCATTGCTTTGCATGCCAACTGTAAAAAAGTAGGTTTTTGTGAGGATTAGGGACAGAACAGAGCAGAGTGAAGCTTGTCAGGAAGAAAAGCTTCATGCTGCACTGACTCTGTAAGGCCTGCTCACTCATCCTCAGAGGATGCTGAAGCACCCTTGGGGGGGGGGTTGCTCACCCATCCTCGGAGATTGCTGGCACAAGCTTGGCTGTACCTGTTCACCTATCCTCCAGGATGCTGGAGCACCTTAGCTGGGCCTGCTCAACAATCCTCAAAGGATGCTGGAGCACACTTGGCTGGGTTTTTCTTTCTCTGCTCCTGCCCCACTCACGGGAACCTGGTTTTTGTTCGTGGCATACATACATGCAAATAAATCAAGATCTCTTCCCCTTGATGCCCTGAGATGAAAGTGACCATAGGGCCATTTTGTTCAGTGACAAGCCACTAGTGTGCCTAGCACAAATAAAATCCTTCTTATTTTTCTCATCTTAAAGATAAACACAACACCTGGAGCTGGAGCAACTAGTTCATGTCCATGAAGGAAAACCAAACTGAACCAAATGAAAACAACAGCAAAATGCTCTAGGGATGATGGAGCTAAAATGGAAGGAGCCTGGATTTCTAACAATGCTATCGAGAGTCATGACAGCCTTAGCCGCCTGCCCATCACTTAAGGGTTCTCTCTTATGGGATGAAAAACACAGATCCAGAGACATTCGTGAAAACTGAGGGCAATGGTATAGTTGAGTATTACCCCTTACCGTGAATAATGGTGAAACCATTGGTATCCACTCTGACCCACAGCTGAAAACATTCTTATCAGCTGATATATATGCTGACATCAGCCTGATGCAAAGGCTTTTCACTACACAATAGTGATGATCATTATGACATGTGATGAGCACGTGCTTTGAATAGTGTGTTAGTCAGCTACCCTTTACTGTGACAGAACACTTGAATTATCGGTTTATAAAGAGATAAGGTTATCTGGTCTCACAGTTTGGGAGATTTCAAGCCATGACTGATTGACATCATGGCTTTAGCCCTATGATGACACATTATGATGTGGGGATAGGTGATAGCAGATACTGGTTAATTTCATAGCAGCTAGAAACTGAAAGACAAAGAACAAGACTAAAGTCTTCCACAATCCCCTTCAAGGGCACAGCCCCAATTACCTAAAGTCTTCCACTGGGCCCCACACTTTAAAGGTTTCACCACTTCTCAATGGGGCCAAACTGAGTACCTTTATTTAGCACATAGGCCATTGTAAACTATAGTGTATATGATTACTGGGAAGAGCATATGATATCAAGTATTTAAAACTCATATTGCACCGGCAGGCTATGAATAGCATACATAAACTGTGACTTTTATTAGAAACTAAGGTTTGGGCAGGAGAGATAGCTTAATCAGCAAAGTCCTTATCTTGCAAGCTTGAGAACCTGGATTTCATCTTAACCTTAAAAAACCAACACAGTATGGTGGTGTGTGCTTACAATTCTGGAAGTAAGGGTGGTGAGAAAGGCACTCAGTGGATGGCCAGCCTAGAGCACTTGTTGAGGCCTGGACTAGGGAGATCCTGTCTCAAAAAAATGGAGTTCCTGAGGGCCAACCCCCAAAAAATGACCACCTCTACCTCTGGCCTCCATACATGTGTACCTCCACACAGAAACACATGCACACATGTGCACACCAAAAGCAAAATGAGATTAAGAAGTTTAAAAGAAAAAGAACAAGACTAATATCCCCCACAACCCTCCTCAAGGGCACAGCCCCAATTAACTAAAGCCTGGGCCCCACCCCTTAAATGTTCCACCATCTCTCAAGAGGGCCAAGCTGAATACCAAACCTTTATTTCAAACAAGAAAGAAAGAAAGAAAGAGAGAGAGAGAGAGAGAGAGAGAGAGAGAGAGAGAGAGAGAGAGAAAGAAAGAGAAAGAAAGAAAGAAAGAAAGAAAGAAAGAAAGAAAGAAAGAAAGAAAGAAAGAAAGAAAGAAAGAAAGAGGAAGGGAAGGGAAGGGAAGGGAAGAAAGAAAGAAAGAAAGAAAGAAAGAAAGAAAGAAAGAAAGAAAGAAAGAAAGAAAGAAAGAAAGGAAGGAAGGAAGAAAGAAAGAAAAGCTTTGTAGCCTCTTGGGATCTCCTTTCCTTAAAGTGTGTGTTTTGCGCAGGGATGCCAGGAACCCTAGAGGACAGAAGCCTGCGAGTCACAGAGATAGGTGGCATATGATGACAGCCCAGCAGTTCAGCAAAGGTATGTTCCAGCAGGTCCTAGGAAAAACAAGAAGAGGTACTCAGCACATTCTTCACTTTGATGAAAGTCTTTGAGAGGCCGTAAATTACCAAATCCTTGTTTCAGCTGAATCAAACCTACTGCATATCCCATTGGCATTTAATAGTGATATTATAGCCCCCAGGAATAACAAGTGAAAGTAATTAAGTTTAATGATTCCAACCAAGCCAATATGCTTGATTGCTGTGTGTATTCCTAATTATCTTCCTTTTTTTGTTGTTGTGTTGTGCATGTTATAAATAAGGCCTACTTGGGGGAAATATGCACTAATTTTAAGATGTATTGGGCAAAGTTGCCTAAGCAGCACCTTTCCAAGAGGCTTGAAACACTGAGTGAGCAAAAGGTCACCCAGCTTGTCAAAATGGGCCAAGGAAAGAAGATACAATAATGTTCGTTCTCTGAATCTTCAGGCAAGCAGAAGACTCTCCTCCAGTAAAAGGACAGACTAGCTACCCCCACACTCGACTTTGATTTCGAACACGTGACTTGATTCAACGACTATAAGGAGGTAGAGGAAACAGGGTACCAGCTTCAGGAGCCTGGAAACAAGAAGCAGTGGGTCTTCACCTGAGTAGGCAAGTTGGGATTCCCAACATGACATAAAAAAATTGGCGTGGTGCCAGTCACCTATAATCCCACTGTGGAGGATGGAAAGTTAAGAAGATACATAGGGCTTACCAGACAACCAGCTAGCCAATCAGTGAGCTCCAGTTTTAGTGATAGACCTTATCTCAAAAAAAAGAAAGAAAGAAAGAAAGAAAGAAAGAAAGAAAGAAAGAAAAGAAGGAGAGAGAGAGAGAGAAGAAGAAGAAGAAGAAGAAGAAGAAGAAGAAGAACAACAACAACAACAACAACAACAACAACAACAACAACAACCTGGAGATGAATTGAGGAACACACCTAATGTCAACTTCAACAACCCATGCCATATATATATATATATCTCCAAACACACACAAACATCCGCAAGCATGAACATGTGGCACACACAAACATCCACAAGCATGAACACACACGTGTGCACACACACATGAGCATGCACACAGCACCACAAATGCGTCCATGACAGACTTGTGTCTCTGCATCATCATTATAGCTGGCCTAGCTGGAATGAGAAAGGCAAGAACGGCTCTGCCAGTTCAGCCTGCAGCAGCTGAAGCACAAACACGGAGAGGAGCATGTGCTGATCCCCGGCTTCCTTATTAGACGCCCACTGGACCCTTATTTCTCATAGAGCATAAGGACGTTGATGTTAAAGCCTTTGGATCTAAACTCTTGGAAGCACCTTCTAGAATTGTGTAACAATAAGCATTTCCTGGAGGCGGTTTTTTAAGTTTTCTTAAAATTGGGTCTTATCTAAGGAAAATTAGAAACTTGTAGCAGTGGGTTATGTTAGTGCTCTTCCTACTGCTGTGATAAGATACATGAGGAGATCTGTGGAGACCATGGTCATGTGGTTCTGCTGTCTCTGAGCCTGTAAGAAAGGACATCATGGCAGGGAGAAGGGATGGAACAGAGCTGCTCACTTCTTAGCAGACAGGATGTTCTGAGGGTGAGCTTGCATTTATAACAAAGGCCCTGTAATCCATTAATTCATCCATGAGGACTGTGTTGAGGTCAAATCCTTCATTACC
Organism: Mus pahari; assembly: GCF_900095145.1. NCBI lineage: Eukaryota > Metazoa > Chordata > Mammalia > Rodentia > Muridae > Mus > Mus pahari. The sequence goes on along the minus strand of NC_034590.1, from coordinate 89,050,594 downwards.
CAATCACCTCCCAGAGGCCTTACCTGCAAACACTGTGGCATTGGACATGAGTACTAGAAGTGTGTGTATGTGTGTGTGTGTGTGTGTGTGTGCACATGCATGTGTGCAGGCCAGAGACTGACTTCAGGTTCCTTCTCTCTTACTCTCCCTGTCATGTTTTGAAATGGTCTTTCACTGAACCTTGAGCTTGCCATTTTGCCTAGAAAGACTGACCAGTGAGCCCCAGGATATACTCGTCTCTGTTCCTGCGGCACAGTCCTGGGGTTACAAACATGCACCACCAACCCCAGCTTTCACATGGGTGCTGAGGATGGTAAAGCCCTTATGCTTGCACTTCAAGCATGTCACCCACCGAAAATCTTCAGCAACCCAGTTTCAGGATACACTGAAGATGTAAATGATAACCAGCAACCAGCTGTGGCCAAGAGAGGTCAAATTTCTAAAAGGGTTCCCGGCTTTCTCTCTCACTTCACCTCACCACCTTCTGAGTCCTACTGGATAGGTTCACACTTGGAACTTGAATTTGGCCATGATGGGAATAACTTACACTATAGACAAACACTATGGAGCCAGGATTTTGTCATCCCCTGAAAGATCCAGTTTGCCTCCAACAGTCAGGCCATCTTGTGCTTTGCCATCAGTTGGCACTCTTGCAAGTGGGTTTCTTCCCAAGCCTCACATGGACAAAGTGTTGTCTTTGCATTAACAGTAGATCAGGGCCCACAACACATGTCAGAGCCACATAGTCAAGCTTAAGTTTGGTCCCTGCTGTTATGTAATTCTTACAAGTTTCCTAAACATGTGTGTGTGTGTGTGTGTGTGTGTGTGTGTGTGTGTGTGTGTTGAGGCTAGGGGCTAATATTGGATACCTTCCTCAATTGCTCTCTAACTTATGCTTTGAGACAGGGTGTCTCACTGAACCTGCAGCTCACCAATTCAGCTGTTGCAAGCTGGCCAGAGAGCCCCAGGAATCGTCCAGACTCTACCTTCTCAGCATTGGGATCACAAGCAAGGGCTCAAGTGTCTATCAAGTTTTTAAAATAGTCTAGTAGTCAGTCTCCACATCTGTAAAATGTAAACAATGGAACCCTATTTGTCTCTCATGAGTATTAGGAGAAGCCAATGCAACAGCACAGGCAAAATATGTACACACTACCTGTCACCTTAGCCAGCAGAGAGTGACTTGGCTTGGCTCACACCATCTATTTTGTTAGGTACACTTTCTAACTCTTCTTCTTCTTCATGCATTTTTACCACCCCCTTTTATCCATGTTTCACACAATGCACAGAGAAAACTTGCAAAACCCAAATACTTCACTTATCAAACTCTTGTCAGTGACATAGTCTGTAGTGTCCTGTCAGGATAATTCTTTGTGGTATTTTGGACCAGATACATAAGGAGACAAAGCATAAGTATTATCTGACAAGAAAGGGTGCCTTTCTTTAGCTGTGTGTGTGTGTGTGTGTGTGTGTGTGCACAAATAACATGAAAAAAATCCAGCCAGCTTTGACTAGAGTCTCAGACCCCTCACCTCTCTGCTCCCACAGGCTTCCCAAAGCTCTTTTGCCAGAGGACGTTTCAGGGGAGCACTTCTCTCCAGTCGGATGAGTTTCCCCTTGCTAATTAATAAGGTTCAATGAAATCTAATTTCATTGGGAGGAACTGGTCCAGAAATCAAGGTCATTTAGTTTCTGAAAGACATTCAAAAGGTTGCCTTTTCAGAATGATCTTTCTGCCATTCACTCCCCTTGAGATGAAAAGTGCAGAGGTTCATACAATGGCTTCAAGGTTATCTGAGAGTACCTTCCAAGTAAGAGGGAAATCCTTCCTGTGGGAGTTTAATTAGGTCAGCACAACTAATTCTTCTTTTGCTACTTATTCCATTTCCTTCCTTTCTGTAATTACTACCAGTGTAAGGCTCCTCACATACACAAATGGAACTGAAGAAAGCCCTGCAATTATCCTTTATTTCTCCTTCATGCAAGAAAGAAGGGGGTGACCCACTACAGCCTATCTATGTAAATTTGAGGACTATGGTCTTAATAGCCATCCATGCATGAATAGCAATATTGCTATAACTGGGCAGAGGTGGGAGGGGATGTTCCAATGCAATCCCAACACCACAATACATATCTCCCCTGCTCTGTGTCTGCAGGAGATGACTTAGCATTAGAACAAAGGAAGGCAATTCATGCACATGCTGTCAATCAATAAACACAAATCAATCCAGTGCCTCACAAAGACTCAGCAGGATGTTAGGTGGATGGGAATACTTGCCAAGGATATAAAGGATCTCAGGTAGGTTTTGGTGGAGCTGATCATTAGCAGACGAAATAAATTAACAACACCCAGATTAGGCTTCAAAATCAAAGGCATTGCATGTAAAAAGAGGTTGGGTAGAGGTGATGAGAATGCTTCCCAGAAAGGGAAGGCTTGAGTAAGGTCCAGATCACTTATCCATTTATAAGTAAGCATGCGGTGAGTGACTTGTACGTTACATGGAAATATTGTCTATCAACTTTTGGCACCATGTTTCATTTTTCTATCATTTCTTACAATTTACCACAGAGGAGAGATCCTGTCTCGCCTCCACAGATGGGAAAACAAAGACGCTGAAGGACACATAACAGTGGCAGCCTAGGAGTCAAATTCAGATTCCTAACCTCGGAATGCAAGACAAACTGGAGAGAAGCCGGTCATGGTAACCCATGCCTGTAATCCCAGTACGTAGAGGGTCTGAGGCAGGAGGATCTTGAGTCTGAGGCCATTCTGGGCTATACAGCAAGGCCTTACCTCAAAAAGAAAGTATGAAAAATGGAACTTATTGGTTAGGGAGAGAGCATGTAGGTTGTCGTCAAGACATGAATAAAGAAGAGATTGGAGCCCTATGAAGTGCCCTCAGGTAGGGCTCTGCAGTGGGTGACTTCCTTGTGTTCCTTCTTATTGGCACTTCTTCCTGGATTCTTGTTTAGATAACTTATCTACCTCTTCCCTATTCCAAGAGAGGAAGGACATGTCTGGTTTGATTATTGCAGACTCTGCAGCACAGGGGCTCCTGACTGGCAGGAAGGCAACCCTCAACAAGAACCTGTGGAATGGCAGACCAATTCTAGTTCCCTGAGGACCAATGGGTGGAGCTTGTAAAGGACAAGGGCTCAGGTCCATGGCTGTTCTGAGTCCCACTCAATGTCAGCACCTGGGACAGCTCCCAGACCCTGGACAGCTGCTCCTGACTATATATTACTGAACTTTGTTATTTTGTTTTTGTAAGACATGGTCTTCTGTAGCCCAGGCTGGTATGTGTATATATATATATATAACTGAGAATGACCTTAACTCACCTGACTCCACCTACCAAGCACAGAGATTACTGGCATAAGCCAGCAATGTAAAAAGAGATAGGAGCACAGGAGAGTTGAGAAGCTGAAGGAGAGGAATATCCCTAGATTGAAAGGACACCCATCAGCTTAGTAGAATAGCATTTCAGTCAGATAAGCTGTTATTCCTCATTACGGTGGGCTCACATTGTAAAAGACTGAGACAAAGAAAACACACCAGCTTGACCAGGAAAACATAAATGCTTTGCTGGTTCATGGCCCTGATGGTCCCCTCTGTGCCTTCTCCCTGTCCTGGTCAGAATGGCAGATACCCTTTAGGACTCTGCAGACATCACCATCAACTTGATTCTCATTTTGTGAATTCATGTTTTCCTAGGGAATATTTATTCAGTACTCTGTGTTCACGCAATTATTGAAATTATGCCTAATTATGCAGTAGTGGTAAATAATAATCTCTTAGCTATAACAACATGCACTATTTCTGTGATGGGGAAAGATTTTGCGCAATTTTCTGGGAAACATCCTCTTGCAAGAGTGCCAATTAGGAAGGAGGAAACAAAGTGCTTCATGTATTTGGTTGTGTTCTACTCAGTGCTGTCCAGGAAAAGTACCTGTTTATCCAGCCTTGGGACTCTACTCATTGAATAATGGATGCCATAATTGCTCTTACTAGTGGGTACTCTTAATGTAGCTCCTATCATGTGCCAGATCCCACTTTAAATCCAGATTCAGACTCTGTGCTAGCTCGAGTGCTTTCAGAGACCAAGGAAGCATGCTGAGTCCCTGGAGCAGGCTCTGTTAGGAAGACAGCAGAGAGAGAGGAGAGGGGTCTGTGGTAAGCTGTAATTTGCATGCTCCATCTGTAAGACCCATCTACCACTTAGCTCAATATAAGGTTGCTGTGTAGAGAGGCAAGGATGGGGTTACCAGGTCTTTTGTTTTCCCAGATGTCTGAAACTGGGATTTTAATGTAAACTTTATAGATTTTAAAAACGAAAATCTAACCTGTGTCCTCCAACAACGCATCAGTCCCATTGCGTCCCAGCATCAAATACCTTTGGGATGACTTGTCTTGGAATGGGAACTTGATGACTTGGTTGACTGTGATATATGGGAAGGGAAGGGACATTGCACAAGGCCAACATGGCTCCTTTAAAAGCCAGTTTTCTTTAGTATCCCATAGAGGTGATTTTGGAGAATGTAGACTATTACAAAATGTCTGACTGGAGAAGGGATACAGATGATGACTTATAGAGGTGCTGGCAGCTCAGAGAAGAGGGGCTAGAAACAGGCAAGCCAGAGTCACAAGGAAACCCCCATTCTCTCCCAGCCCTGCATTTGAAGGGAAGGGGGATGTATTAGTGTCTTTTGTTGCTATGGAAAAATGCTGGAAAAGAAAGAGCATATGAAAGAGTTTATTTGGGCTCACAGTTCCTGAGGAATTGAGTCCATTGTGGTGGAGAAAGTGTAGTGGCAGAAGCTTGAGGCAAACTTGTCACATAGCACCAACAATTAAGAAGAGAAAGAACAGAAAGTACACTCAGGCTATAAAACACCAAAGCCCTTCCCTGGAGGTGGGAAAGGGTCCTTAGCCTTCTCAGCCACCACCACTATCCGGCCATGGAGTATTCAAGCACACGAGTCTGTGCGGGACATTTCATATTTAAGCCATCAGTGGGATGATCTGTCCTTGGAACTAGCAAAGACAGGGATTCAAAGAGAAAGGATGTTGAGTTATCAAAGTGAGAGCTCTTCCATCAGCTGGGCCAGAAAGAACGTGACCCTTCACTTTTGTATCACAGAGTACTGAAGGTTCATACTCTTCCCCTTTCAGTGTAAATGCCCTAATTTGGGGAAGTCAAGTTTGTAACTTCTGTCCTGTCATATCCCCAACTCCCCTCTGTCACGTTCACTGCACTTGGTAGCATCTGTTTATACTAGAGGCACCTCTGTCACAACCTTGGGAGTGGGGATTTTGTCTGTCTGACTCACTGCTCTATCTCATTCCTAGCAGCACAGTTCTTGACACACAGAAGGGCCTCAGTAAATAATCTTGTATGGAAACAAGTGAGTGAGTTGCCCTTTGACCTTAGGTGTGAGTTATTTCACACCACAGTGCCTCACCTATGAACTGAGGTCCCAGAAATTACTGCTATTTTTTGTTTTGTTTTGTTTTTCTGTACTAGTATATATTGAAAGTGTGCACTTTATCCACAACTGAGAACTTACAGACCTTCCTCTTGTCATTCTCTAAACAACACAGATATCCATTTATATTGCATTTGGTAGTAAAGCAGTCTAGAAACAATTCAGATGCTCACAATGACAGGCTTAATGTCTGCCATGAGACCTGGAACACAACTGTGAAAGTCAAACAAAACAAAACAAAAAAACTGTACTTTCACTGTTCTCCACACACCAGAAGAGGCCATTACAGATGGTTGTGAGCCACCTTGTGATTGCTAGGACTTGAACTCAGGACCTCTGGAAGAGCAGTCAGTGCTCTTAACTGCTGAGCCATCTCTCCAGCCTCTGTTAGTAGTATTTTATCCCAATGTTTTAATTGAACTTTTTGTTAGATTTATTTACTTAGAGAAAGTCATGTAGAGGTCAGATCACAATTTGCAGATATTAGTTTCTTCTGTCATGTGGGTCCTGTGGATCAAATTCAGATCATCAGGTCTGACAGCAAGTGTCTCAGCCCACTGAGCAATCCTGCTGCCCATATCCCATCGTTTTGCCTGGAAAAGACCATACAGATGTCCTATGACTTGTTCAGGGCCCCACAGTAAGGAAGGGAGACATGAGGAATCCATCTAGACTGTTTAGGTCAGTATTACTTTCCTCATAGGAATTTGGAAGAAGAAAACCATTGCCATAATCTATATTTTGAATCTGAAATGTGCCCCCAAAGGCCCATGTGTCAAAGGGTTTGTCTCAAGTTTTGTGGCACTTCTAAGAGGTGGGGCCCACTAGGAGACATACAGGTCACTAGATGTGTGTCACTGAAGTAGATGGTAGGAACCTCGTGCCTTCCTCTTCCTCCTTCTTCCCTTTTCAGCAATGCACTGAGCATTGTTCTTCTGCACACTCCACAGTGGTATGAGGTCTCAACACAGGACCCCAAGCAACAAGACTGTAGCCCGAAGCCTCCGACACTAAAGCAAGTGACACCTTTTCTTTTTTGAAAGTTGATGATCAGATGTATTTGTCATAGTAATGGAAGGCTGATTACCATGTCTTCTGTTAGTGGAAACTCCAGCTAAGTTCATAAAGCAGTGGCATTTGTTCTGAGTCTTGACAGATGGGTTTGAACCTGGAAGGCAGAGGAAACAGTCTATGTGGAAAAAAATAAGTGAGAGAAAATCCCCAGATAATAGGTCAATCCAAGAATAACTTGAGTCAGAGGGGAGTCCTGAGGAAGGATGGATCCACACTGTTAAAGCTTAGGATTACTATATCTTCTTGGTGTTCATTTACTATGTGTCTGCCACATGTGGGGCACTGTGCCAGGTCCCAGTGAGCAGCACATTCTCCCTTCCTGTCCTTACACAGTCTACAGGTCTTCAGTGCTCACTGCCCAGCATCACTACAAAAGCCAAAGGAAGTAGGCAAGAAAATACTTTGAAAGTATGTGTGAGTGTGTATGTGTGTGTGTGTGTATGTGTGTGTGTGTGTCCGTGAGCATATTTGTTTCACTCACCTGGCCAAGAGGAAGAATACAAGGTAAGAGTTTAAAGTGACTACTCTTGTCAGAAGAGTGATAAGTTCCAGGAAACAGATGTACAGCAGTATGGACTTACCAAGATGAGGTTGTGTGATCTTAAGAACTCTCACTTTACAAAGTACACTATAATCCTATGGTGTTAGGACACTGAGATAATTAGATGAATGTAGCAATGTGGGGGAGAGGGGAGATATTTTTCAACACAAAGGTGTGTGTGTGTGTGTGTGTGTGTGTGTGTGTGTGTGTGTGTGTGTTTCTGTAGTCTGTGTGTATACATGAGTGGAACCAGGTGTGCTCACACTGAAAGGCTAGAGGTCAATATCAGGTATCCTTGATCACTCTTCATAGTGTCTTTTGAGGCAGGATCTCTCACTGAACCATGGATCCTGCCATTCTAATTCTAGCCAGAACTTCTGGAATCCACCTGTCTCCACTCGTTCAGCACTGGGGTCACAGGAGTGTGCCACCACAGCCTGTAGTTAACATGGTTCTCAAGTGTGTACAGCCAGCACTTTTCCCATTGAGCCATCGCCCCATCACCACATCGCCCCAGCTTAGTCTTTTTTTTTTTTTTTTTTTTTTTAACAAGTAGGTATGTTGCATTGTTTGTTACTGCAGGCTATAAAACTGACAAGAATGAAACCTGGATCCAGTGGGAAAATCCTAAATAGCCCTGTTATTAGACTCAAATGAGTGAGTTCCAAGCACCGTGGCCTTGAGCTCCCAGCTGCACCTTGCATCTCCATGAGAGCTTTTAAATCTGTTGATGCCTGTACCCAGCTACAATGATTCTAGCTTAATTTGTAGTGGTGTGCCTTGGATGTGGTCTTGCTATTTTATTTGTCTTTTGTTTTGCGGTGCTGGAGAGATGCAGCCTAGGGCTTTATGCATGTTAAGCAAACTCTACCACTGAGTTGCATCCCACGTCCCATGTGTGCTGGCTGCTTCTGCTCTTAAGAACGGTTCTCAACATCAGCTGTAATTACAATCACCTAGAGGGTTTTTTTGGGGGGGGAGTGGTGGTGTTGTTTTAAATCCCAGTCAGTTTGGGGAGATAGCATAGTCCATAAGGTTTCTACTATGGAAGTATGAGGACCTGATTTATGATTTACAGGAATCATGTGAAAAGCTGATCTTAGAAATGGGTTACCTGTAACGCCAGCTTTGGGGAGGAGGGATAGTGGAGACAAGTGGATTCCTCAAGCCCGCGAGTCAGCCAGTTAGCCTAGACAAATCCATGAGCTTCAGGCTCAGAGAGAGACCCTGCCTTAAAAAATGTAATGGTGGGGAGAGATTAAGGAACTATAACTGCTGTCAAAGTCCAGCATCCTAATGTGTGTGTGTGTGTGTATGTGTGTGTGTGTGTGTGTGTGTGTGTGTCCATTTGCAGAATCACACAAATGTGCAAAGATTTAAGGTGCAGGGTACAGCCCAGACCAGGTACATGATAATTCATGGAGGCGAACACAATCCAGCAGTCAGCAGTGATCACAGGAAAGGATGAGAGCACTCCCCAGCAGACACACAACTACTCCGCAAAGCAGCCCTTTACAATGTATGTATTCTCATCTGATAGCTATATAATAGATGTATAAGCAAAGCAAGCTGTGACCATTAGCTTCACTGATAGCATCCTGTGCAAACCTGCTTGAGTCAAAGCTAACTTGTATGATTAAGCTCGTATTGTCAACCAGTTGGGTAAAGAGCTGCATTAGGAATTAATGTTTAATGAGGACTTGGTTTGTGCCAGGCATGGTTCTAAGCAGAAGACATAGACTTGACTTAATGAATGTTCAGAACAACCCAAGGTGTTGTCAACTTTACAGATGAGTGAATAGGCTCGCTCATAGGTTGGTAAGTGGATAGATGAACTGAGAGGCTCAGTCACTGGCCTAGGATGGAGTGAGCCAGTGTTTGGGATGCAGCAACCTGGATGCCTGGCCTGAACATTTAATGTATACGTAGTAGGAAGCCTAGCTGGAAGTTCAGAGAATGTTCATCTCATCTCATTTTATGGACACCCTAAAGTTAGGGCTTAAAGGTCTTGTCCTTTGCATTTCTACTGGAGATCATGGTTGGTGACCTTGGAGCTAGTAGCCTTTCTGATTAGTTCCATGGGGTCCCTTGCCTTCTCTGACTCACAAGATTTAATGAAGGTTGAAATGCATTCAAGGCAAGGAGTAGGACAGGGGCAGATACTTGATGCCGCATGCCTCAGTGTCTTTGTTTAGGAGGAATTTGATCTTCTCACATCTCTGGTTATCTGCAGTTTCACTTTCCACACCTTGGTCAGGTTCATTATCCCTCTGAGGAACACCCCGGATCGATTCCTACCCACTCCCAAATAAAACCTTTACTTAAGGCTGAGCTTCATGGAGGGGGCTGCACTTGGCCAGTAATTTGGGTTGTGGAAGGATGGATCCCGAGTTTTTCCAGTTTAGGACTCCCACGGAACACTGAACATCTCTGTGTATTAACACAAGGGAATTTGAAAGCAGGTGTTAGAAAGAAGACTAGGATGTGTAGAGAGTCTCAGGGGCAGAGGACCCTAGCAGAACTGCTGGACAGAAGCCTTGAGGGCAACACTGGCCAATGAGATGTTCTCTCCTCAGCCTGCAAGTCTAACAAAAGCACCTCAGAACAAGACTATCGAGCAGTTTATCATAAACCATTGGCTGTGCTATAATTGAACTCCTTGGATAACTGTATTCAACCAAAAAACACTGAGAGGAACCTGGCTTTTGTGAGGCTCTCTCAATTGACAAGCATTTTGGAGAAGCAAGGGGAATCAGCTTTGTTGCAGTTTTGGACAGATGCAAGAGGCAAGAAGAGCACAGGCCAGAAAGCAGAAGATAAACGCTTTTCACACTAATGGAAATTCTAGCTGGAGATACTAACATAAGCCATAGGACTTAGGGAGGTCTAATCCAATAGCACGAGCTGCAGTTGGAGATATGAGCTGCGCTATTTAATTCTTCAAAGACGAGGCAACTCCAGACATTATCTAATTACACAAAGTCTCTTTTAATGATGGTTTCTCAAAGGCACTAACCTCCCTTATGTGGATGGCCAGCATCACACAGAGTCTCTTACAAAGCACATTTTAAAGTCTTGATTATGCCCGCACTGAAAGAGCCTACTTGGTTAGTTTCAGGCCTGAGAGTGACACTGTCCCCAAAATAGAACAATGTGGACGGCAACTGAGGAATGACATCCAAGGTCTGGCCCCCATATACACTCATTAACACACACACACACACACACACACACACACACACACACACACATACACACACACACACACACACACACACACACACACACACACACACACTGGAGGTCAAGAAAGGATTCATCTCCTGACTCAGTACTGTTGGGATTACATCACAATTTGGTATGATCTAAATGTGTACCAGTAACCCCCTACACTTGCATCTTGCTCATGCAGAGCCTGAACTTGTACCCATATGTGAAAATGCTAGTCCTAGACTCAAGATGCAGTTTGAAATTTGCATGGTTTCCTAGAGGATAGTGACATTTAGCAGTAGCCAAACTTGATAATGCTTTCTAATCATTCTCTGTTTCTCTGTCTCTCTGGCTCTCTGTCCCTCTGTCCCTCTGTCCCTCTGTCCCTCTGTCCCTCTGTCCCTCTCTCCCTCTCTCCCTCTCTCCCCCTCTCTCCCTTGTTCTCTCTTCCTCTCTCTCTCTCTCTCTCTCTCTCTCTCTCTCTCTCTCTCTCCCTCCTCCTCTCTTCCCTGTCTCACTTTTTCCTTTCCCCTCTCCTCTGTGTCTCCCTCCATTTCTTTCTCCCTCCCCTATCTCTTCCCCTTTTCTCCCTTCTCCCATCCTTCTTTCTCCCCTCCTCTTCCCTCCCTCTGGTCCACTACCCTCCAACAACCTTTTGCTTCCCTGGCACAGCTGCTTCTTTAAATCAAACCAAAATTAACAGCATGACAAGAGCCACTAAGGAGGTCAGAGTTGAGATGGATGTGCACTTTGCTTTCTATACTAGCTTTTCAGGCTTCCATCATAAACACATTAAGTTCTGTCTTCACACTAATCCCTTCAGGATTCATTAATCAGGACTACATAATTCAAGAATTAGAACTTTGAATAAAATATTCATATTCTGAACAAGAGGAGTAAAGCATAACCTTGTCTCTCTAGGCTGAAAAACACATCCCCTAGAAACTCCCAGACTGGTAAAGAATGCACCACCCTACAACAGAGGTTCTCAACCTGTGGGTCATGACTCCTTGGGGGATTAGAAGGACCCTTTTATAGATGGCCTAAGACCATCAGAAAAAAACAGATATTTGCATTACAACTCACAACAATAGCAAAATTACCACAACATGAGGAATTATATTAAAGGGCTGCTGCATAAAAGAAGGTTGAGAAACACTGCGCTAGGAATGCCTCAGACAGTGAAAAACACATCCCCTAGAAGTTCCTCAAATGTCTGAGAAATGTTTCCTCATGCCACTGACCAGAACTGCATCCCATTCTCTCATTTTCAAAAGGAGGCAAACCTCTTGTTCCAAACATGACTTATCCTTGGGCCAGGGGGATGCTCCATCCTTCCATGAACTGCATCCCTTAAAGAAACCAAGTTGTATCATCAAGAAAGAAGTGGAAGAGAGAGCTGCTGGGAGAAATCACTGGGTGGAGTGCGTAGGCTGCAAGTGTGAGGTTTTGAGTTTGCAGCCCCAGCACCAACTCACAAGTTGGACACAGTAGTGCATCCCAGTGGTGAGAAGACAGAGGTAAGAGGGTAGCTGATGCTCGCTGGTCAGCCACTCTAGCAAGAGGCTAGTTGCTCATTGGTAACTCTAGCAAGTTAATAAGCTTCAGTTCAATGAGAGACCCAGTATCTCTCTCTCTCTCTCTCTCTCTCTCTCTATATATATATATATATATATATATATATATATATATATAAAGTGGAGGGTACCAGAGAAAGACACCGATGTCTTCTGGTCTCTGTGCATGTGTTCACGTGGTGCATGTAACAAGTAACAGTTTTGAATCCTCCTAACTGATAAAGCAATCAATAAGCCTACTGTTCCCTGTAAGTGCAGGTAGTATTAGCGAACCTTTTCCTTAGCTGTTCAAGACTTTCTGACAGTGCGGTGATCATTGCACTTCACATTCATTCTTTGTTTCAAGAGACTTTTATAAAATCTGTGAAGGATCAAGCAAAGGCTGTGTCTGTAGAGATTTGGGGGTAAGTCCACTCATGGCAGTGGATGAGACAGATTGCTTGTGCTAGGGTTCACTTTGTTTTTAGTATTAAAGTTTTTCTTACATTTATTTAGTCATTCACTTGTGCACCTGTGTGTGTCCATGCACATGAATGTGTGCCACAGCATGCATGTGGTGGCTAGAGGAGAGGACACTTTCTACCATGCATGCTCCAAGGAGCAACCTCAGTCCCCAAGCCTAAAGGCAAGGACCCTGATCCATTGAGCTATCCCCCAGACCCAGTTCTAGGACTGACATTTTATTGTTTTCAAATTATACTGTGAAATAAAGATTCATTTTACAATTAAAGACATGGCCCTATGGCTGCTGCTTTTCTTATTGGCACATAAAATAGCTGTGGTTCATGCAGCAAGCAGCATTTTAGAATAACAGAATACAGGAGAGCCAGAGCATCCGGAGTCATGGATGAGGGACTGTGTGCCTTGCTAGAGCAGCTGTTCCACAGAGGGAAATTCATTTCCACACCTTGGCAATTGGTCTTTGCATGACTGCACCCACTTTTAGGGTAGCTATGTTCTTCGGAGATGGATTTCTATACTATTGCTAAATTTTCCTGGAAGAAACAATACTGTACCAGTCATCATTATCCCTAACCTTGGGTTTCATACATATGTATTTGTGGAGGAACTATTCCTACTTGTAAATTCTCAAGGCTGCCCTCATGATGGAGGAAAAAAATAAATGAGCACCTAGATGCATGTTCAAATTCTGCCTCCAGGGTCTCCATGTGGAGTGCCTCCGGGGAGTGTACATTCTCTTCTACATTGGAGGCCATGTATCTACTCTGTAAAGAGATAGAGCTGCAGTTTTGAACATGTTCAAATTGACTATGTTCAGTTTGAACGTATGTGTGCCGACAGAGGCACAAAGTCATTACGTAGCGTCTTCCTTGATCACTTTCTGCCTTGTTTATTGGCTCCAAAGCTTGCCAATTCTGGCTTGCCTACTTACTCGGCTTACATTGGGGACTCTGTTTCTGAGTCCTGGGTTATAGGTAGCCATCATTCCTACCCAACTTTTTCTTGGGTTCTGAGCATCTGAAGTCTACCTCACACTGTGTCCAGTAAGTAAGTGCTTTATTGGCTGAGCCATTTCCTCAGCTCCAGTGTTTTGTCCCAGTAAAACTTCAAGCCCAAGAGCAGTTAATAGACTAGATGTGTTTCACTGGCTACAGCTTGCTGACCCAAGTGAACAATCCACAGACTTGTGTAGGGATGGCTTGTGCAGCCTTTCACAGTAGCCCAGACTTCTCCTCACCCAGGGCCCTGACTAGTGTAAAGTTCATAGCCTTTCTTTCTTTCTTTCTTTCTTTCTTTCTTTCTTTCTTTTTCTTTTCTTTTCTTTTTTTTTTTTTTTGGTTTTTCGAGACAGGGTTTCTCTGTATAGCTCTGGCTCTCCTGGAACTCACTTTGTAGACCAGGCTGGCCTTGAACTCAGAAATCCACCTGCCTCTGCCTCCCAAGTGCTGGGATTAAAGGCATGTGCCACAACGCCCGGCTGTTCATAGCCTTTCTAAGCTTGAGTTTCTTACCTACAATCAGGAAGCACACTGGAAGATTATAGAAAGTTTTAGAAGTGTGACTGAATAAAAGTGAACTCTTGAGTTCTGTTTATTTCTGAGATTAATGAAAATAAATCTTTGTCACTGAACATCAAAGGATAATGGGAGGCTATCAAGAAAGCGTTTGCAAGTATGGTCAGTTCTCCATACTTTCATATCTGCAGCCACCCATTGTGGTGAGCAGAGGAAACCCTGGGTAGATGTGTGTTGTTGACAAGCTGGCAATGACAAGGACCCAATGCTCAGATCCATGGGACATAGCAAAGGCTTCCCCAGACTAGCCTCAAGAAAATGGGAGAGCCTTTGCTCCTGGTCTTAATGCAACTGTTGATGGCGTATGAGGAAAGACACAGTGTATGTTTAGGGCCCTGAGAGACTGCCTCTACCAGGGTTAGTCAAAGTTGCCTTGATACTCCTTCTCTTTCACAACTGAGATTTTACTGGTTGAGGAGCGGAGTACAGACATTTCAGTTCTTAGCACATGTACCCAGACTCTGAAGAGTCATATATTGTGTTCATGCATCCAGACTCTCAAGAGCTATGCATATGTTCATGTACCCAAGTGAAGAGGCACGTGCTGTCTCTCTTTGCCAAGTTTGATGCTCCAGCCTCAAACTTGGCAAGCTGCCCTTAAGTCTTCACACAACAACCAAACAAACACCCACAGTCCACATTCCACTGAATCACAATTTCAAGTCACATACAGTATGAACTCAAAATTCCCATCATTCACAGCACGTTATTACAACTGTTAGGAAAATGGACTGCCATGACCAGAGACTTTGCACTTCTAAGAGGACAGGACCAAGGAGTGGCTTTTTTAGGAAATGGTTCTACTAGAAACATGAGACCAGATATAACTGAAAATATTCCAGACACAAAGGTACAATTGAGACTCTAAATTGGCATTAAGCATTCTTTGAATTATAGGACATAAAATTATTCCCCTCCACGGAATGTTATGGTGACTCCCAAGACAGTCACAGCCTCTCTTGATTCAGTATCCTGGTATTTTCTCATTATATTTTCTGGTTGTACCTAAAAATAGTATATATATATATATATATATATATATATATATATATATATAATAAAAAANATATATATATATATATATATATATATATATATATATATATAATAAAAAATAAAAATAGTATATATATATATATATATATATATATATATATATATGCAAATAAACAACCAGCAAATGATTTACCTCTTAAAAATTATTTAAAAAATTAAATAAATTGTACTTTAAAAATGGGATGAGGTTGGACTCCCCCCACCTTTTAAAAGTGTTTCTATAGCTACTGAAAAACTTAAATTTACAGAACAGTTGAACAAATGATTCCTTTCGATTGCACAAGAAGGGAGGCGGGAATCGCTAACTGAGGTGATGGATGCTAGTCAGGCTGGGCTGCTTTTCCACTTCAGAGGCTGGACTCTGGGTTTCTGCCTCTCTGTTTTCTGTAGGCAGATCTGTGGTTTGCTGGTCAGCCACTTCAGCCTGCTGTCCTTTGTTTGCACGGTTTTGTCTGATGATTTATCCTTCCCTGTGACCTTTTCCTGCTTCCTGTCTACCTTGGCAGGGGCAAGCTTGAGCAAGAGCAGAGCAGCACTTGGGCTCCACCTTTGCTGCTCCATTCCCATGGATCTTCCTCTTGCACAATGTGGTGGCATGGGGTGGGAGACCTGAGATGCCAAACCTGTCACTTAACTGCACTCCCTAGCCACCAGCTCCTGCTGCAAGGGTGTGGTGATGGCAAAACTGGCCTTCTTGACTCAGTGCAATACCATAATGCTGACTCCTTGTTCAACTATGTATAATGTTGTGGGGAGCCCACCAGAGTTGACTACTCAGACAGTTACAGACAACTGAATGTCTTTATTCCAACTGGCTGTGACTATACTCAGGTATTCCAAACCAGAATGTAGTCCCAAGGAAGAGAGGACCAATGTCCTGTCTTGCTTGGCAGCCAGGGGAGACTTCATATGAGCAAACAACTTTACAGAAACAAAGATAGGTGGTTAGCTGGAGTGGCTTCTGCATAAGAAGCTAAGTTAGATCTTGGACTCCTAGAATACATCTTGGTAATTTTCCATGGGAGTCTCCATCAAGGAGATGAAATTCTAACTAAACCTGAAATGGCCTCAGCAACAATATAAGATGGAGGGATCTCTGCACTGTCTTCCCTGTCACAATAATAAACACATTGAGATTTCAAAATGCTGTGACTTCTCCATTCAAGAGCTCAAACCACCTGATCCCAACTGTTCTGCGTCCATATGCCTTCTGTCTCTGAACTGCTTCGCTGCCACAGTTTGACCAGTCTGTGGAGTCATGAAAGGACACAGCAGTCTAGCAACCCAGCCTTATCAAAAACATTCAAGAAAAAAAAAAAACACATGTATGCTGCCTGTGCCAAGACTTCATGTCATCCTTCCCTAGACATCATATGGCCACTCCTCACACAGCTTAGGCAGAACTGGGTGTGATGAGAGCCGTCTGAAGATCTCACTGTGTGAGCATCTCTGACTCTGGAACCCTGGGGCCCCTGGGACAAGTTCTCTGTGGTACTGAGTGGTGACTCTCCTTGGAGAAGTGTGTAGCTCTTTGATTATTCTGTTTGTTTGCTTGTTTTTGCCATGCTGGAGGTTAAAGCTATGGCTTCAGCTTCATATAAAAAGCGTCATCCACCACTGACTGCAGACCACCCTTAAGTCACAGCTCTTTCTGAAGCTTTTGCCTTCTTTCTTGATGAGAAAATCCAGTCATTAATCCAAATTACTGGAACATGAGTAAAACAAACAAACGAACAAAATAAAAAAAAAACAAAAAACCAGAGCCCCTCTTACAGTGTCTGCCACTGCATAGAGAATCTGAACCCACAGAGCCCCAGAGAGCGGAAAGAATCCCAGCTCTCTGCATTGGACCATTGTTTAGTGTTGGCCTCAGCATCAAGCAAGTCTCTGCTCATCACAAGCAACCCATGGATCCTTCCTATTATTTATGCCAATTCTATTTGATCACAGCTCTCTTACAGGATGGAAAGGCAGTCGTGGAGATGTTGATAAAGCTGTCACAGCAAGATAGAGATAGGAGATCTCATTAATATTGAGAAAAGAACAAACCCATAAATAAGAGATTATCAAGCAAAATAAAATAGTTTCTCTTCCGAAGTCGGAACAAATCTCCTGTGCAAAGCCATGTGATTTCCCCAGGCATCTTCCCCATCAGCCAGACCTATAGAATATGAATGGTGCAGAGGAGGGAAATTGATATGCAGAACAAGGAGTTAGCAAAATAATTAGAGTCCAGAGGCTCCCTCTGTCTTGCATTTTATCTGGGAAATCACCAAAAGTGGGATAGGAAGGTCCAGACCACACTTTGACCACACTGATGATGTAACCATGAATCTGAAGAGCGGGGAGAAGTGAGGAGACCATTCCCCTAAGGACAAGT
Source organism: Mus pahari (assembly GCF_900095145.1). Classification (NCBI taxonomy): domain Eukaryota; kingdom Metazoa; phylum Chordata; class Mammalia; order Rodentia; family Muridae; genus Mus; species Mus pahari. The sequence goes on along the minus strand of NC_034590.1, from coordinate 89,033,233 downwards.
GACTGAGTTCAGATAGACCAGTGATCAGCTAAAAGTGGCCATCCAGGAAGGACAACACTCTTTGTTGTACCAACCTGTTTAGCCATCCATCCCCTGACACTCTGTGTCATCCTGCCTCCCTCTTATTCTGTGGCTCAGTCACACTAACCAGTGCTCCTAGAGGTGACCCCAGTCAAGGCTACTTGACACCTGAGGCTGAAAGGAAAACACATTTTTATTAAGTTGCAGGCATGAACCAGATGGGTCTGTCTTCAAGGGATACCTCAGCATCTTTGATACAAGATTTAGAGATGGATATTTGCTTACTGTGAAGTGATGGTATCAACAAGACACCCACAATACCTATGTACAAGAGAGAGAAGGAAGAAGTAGGAAAGGGAGCTGGAAGTCAGGAGCAGGAGAGGGCCAGCAAAAGTTGGGAAGACAATGGAAGGTCACAAAGAGCAGAAGGACCACAGAAAGAACAGCAAGAAAGGGGAGAAGGAAGGGAGAGACAATGGAGCAGAGAGGAGAGAAAGATAACTAAGCTGAGTAGGTGGGCAGAGTTGTGAGAATGGAGAAAGAAGACATGGAAAGGGGTGGGCAGAGGAGAAATAACAAGACAAAGACCAAGGCCAGACAGGACAGATATACAAACAGGTGCAGAAGAGGTGACAGCCTGCACTCTTGCTTAAATGAGCATAGAGGTTAAAGCCAAGGCTGGAGAGAGACCCAAGAAACTCATTTCCCAGGCTCTCAAGTTCATCTACATTTCCTGTCTACATGAATTTTTTTTTGCTTGTTTGTCTACTTGGTTTTGTTTTGCTGTGCTGAGGATTTGAACCCACAGCCTCATGCCTGCCAGAGCCCCATTCCAGGACTCTTATTTTTACTTTTATATTTTGAGATGGGTCTCACTCGGGCTTCTCAGATTAACCCCAAAACTCACTCTGTAATTCAGGCAGGCTTCGAACTTGCAACCCTCCTGCCCTGCCTCCCCCCACAAGCCCTCCACCCTCAAGAAGCTGAGATTGTAGGTCTGCAGCAGGAGCCTTGGCTAGCATACAGTTGTTTTGCTTTTGCCATGCTAATTGTATGACACAGAAATATAACAGGAAGCATGCATTTCTGCAGAAACATTTCCCAAGCTCTGGTGAGCCTGTAGCTGGGAAGTGGCACTTGACCTTTAATTCCTGGATTCCTGCTTGTGCTGCAGTGATATTTGGACACAGAAACTTCTGGAACTCTGGAACTCTGGAAGTTGAAAGGGAAAGACAAAGAGTGGTTTTTTTTTTCCCCAAACTCCAGCATCTAGGATGCAGGAGAGAGCACTAGCCTCATGGGATAGCAGAAAGGGTCGGCTGAAACGGGGCCATGGGAAAAATACATGGTCCTCTGGGAATGTCTGATGACAAAGGTGGCAAGCTAGAAAAGTTTCATGGAGTCCATGCAGTCATTCTTACTCCTCCCTCTCTCTTCCCTTCCTCCCCTTTCCTCTGCTTCCCCCTTCCTTCCTTCCCCTTCCCTGCCTCCTCTCTCTCTCTCTCCCTCTTCGCTCCTCCTTCCTCCCCTTCATTGCTTCACCTTTCCTTCCTTCCTTTCCTCTCCCCTCTCCCTCCTACCTTCTTCCTTCCTCTGTCTTCCCCTTCCTCCCCTTCTTATTCCTTTTTCTTTCCATCCCCTCTTCTTCCTCTCCATTCCTCCTCCTGTTCTTCCTATTTCTTTTTCTTCCCTCAATCCCCCCTTTCCAGCCCTCCTCCCACTGCACCTTCATATTTGATTTCTAGCCCTCAGAATATGAAATATTCAATCCACTTGGACACCTTTTAATTAATCTGGAATTTGATTCAGGCCATGGTTCCTTGACACCTGCTCCTAGCAGTCTGCCCTGCATCCAATTAAACTGTCTCTGAGCACTGCCCCCAAGACAAGAGAGCTTCCTGCTCTGGAGGACTAAAGTCATGGGAGCATGTGCATTCTTTCTCCATGCTTTCCCTAAAGGAAGGGAGCAAGCTAGATGAGATTTGTCCTGTTAAGAAAATCAAGGGTGAATTGAAAAGAAAGGGGGTGCGGAGAAAAGGCTTGAAGCAGGGACAGTGCTGTAGGCAGCAAACATCCTGGTGATTAACAAGCAGGGGAGACCGGGGATGCAGATGTTCATCAGCATTCCACATCTGTCCTCACCTGACCCTGCCCAACATCCCCAGATGGACTCAATTATCACTGGGTTCATTTGTACTTGTTGACATTTCACTCCTTTAAAAGAAAACAACCAGATTTTCAGGCTGGTTTTGTGTTGAGTCTGGTGAATTTTGTCTCACAGGTTGAGACATAAATAAAATTAAAGGACTTGATTCACCTAAGCTTTTCAGAGGTGCCAGGCACGTGCTAAATGCCGGACACATAATGAGTGTCGGATTAACCGCTGTCGTGCTCAGCTTACCATATTTTTAGTAGAGGTGGATCTGGGTTTTTGCTGTGACTGTAATAAGTCACAATTCTCAGCATCCAGCTATTCTTTTGTCTTTCCATTTAACTTAATTATACTGAGTTACATAAGAGCATGTTCGTGCACATATATAATGTACTTTGGGCATATTCCATATGCCCTACTCTCTCCTTTTGTCTGTCCTTACTCATCCCTCCCATTAGTCCCCTTTGGACCTCAGATGGTTTCAATTCTACTTTCATGGATCCTGCATGGAGATGACTTCATGTGTCTATATAAAATCCAGGACAGACAAATGAGAGAAGATGTGTGGAGATGGGCTTAATTCACTAATGGGTTAATGGGATGTTCACTTACATCCATTTTTTTCCAAAAATAGCATAACTTTGTTGTCACTGAAAAATAATTCCACTGTGTATATAAGTTACATTTTCTTTATCTCCTCCTCTGCTGCCTCTGTCATTTGACTATTCTGAATTCAGTAAACATGAGTGTCTCTTCAATACATGAACATGAACGTTGTCTTAGTTAGGGGTACTATTGCTGTGATAAAACACCATGGTCAAAAGCAACTTGGAGAGGAAAGGGCAGGAACCCAGAGACAGGAGCTGATCCTGAGGCCATGGAGGGGTGCTGCTAACTGACTTGGTCACATGGCTTGCTCAGCTGCTTTCCTTTAGAAGCCAGGACCACCAGCCCTGGGACAGCACCACCCACAATGGACTAGGCCCTCCTAATTAAGAAAATGCCCTTCAGGCTTGCATATTGCCCAATCTTATGGAGGCATTTTCATAATTGAGGTTCCCTCCTCTCAGATGACGTTACTTGTGTCATGTTGGCATTAAAATATCCATTACAGAAATCCTCTGGGAAAATTTTCAGGGGTGGGATAGTCAATTTACTCAGTACTTATTTGCATGTGGCTGGAATGGCTTAAATTTCCCACAAGCAATGTCTAAACTAGCATCCTTGCTAGTGTTTGGTCTCAGGATGGCTGGGTTGAGACAAAATCTTGATGTGATTCTATTTGTATTTCTCTGATGGCTAATGATGCTAATAATGATTATCAAGCATTCATGACTCTTTGTTACACTGGGGTTACAACATACAACTGATCTCTTGTTATAGGTTGGATCTGAAGCATTTTCCAGTAGGGAGACACATGTATATGTGTTGCAGGCCTGGTCCTCAGTACAGTGTTCAGACCTAGGCCTTTGGGAGGCAATTGAATCATGAGGGCTCTGGGCTAATGAGTGGATCATGGGATGAGCCCATTGATGGTTCATAACTGGGTGGTACTATTTGAGGTGATGAGAGGTAAAGAGGAAGATGTACTGTTATCTCTAGTCCCTCCTTGTTCCTTCCTTCCAGAATGCCAGGAGGTGAGCAGCTTTGCTGCACCACAGGCTCCCATGATGTCATTCTTCCTCATCACTGGCCCAGTAATCATGGAGCCAAGTGACTGTGGACTGAAGCCTTTGTACTTGTGAGCCTCAGCACAGCTTTCTTCCTTGCATGACTTTCCCAAATACTTATCACATTGATGGGAGACCAGCCCTGCTCCCCTTGTCCACAAACTCCCATTCAGCTGGCACCTACTGAGTGCCTGGCATCTAACTAGATTCTGGAGTTCTCCAGTAAAGGTTCATGTTCTTAAGAAGGTTATATTCTAAGCCACAGGACTGACCTTCTGGTGTGAAAGCCAACAATAAATGGATACACTTAACTACAGCCAGAGATTAGTCTCATTTCCCTACGCACAATATCACATTTAATCCTCATAAATGCTCTACATGAAAGTGATTTCCAATAACCTTCTTTTTATATCTTCTGTGTGTAGTTTGGGGCATAGAGAGGTGGGTCATAGGCATGAAGCCACGTGGAAGCCACGAGAAGATTTGGGGTTTATCTCCATGGAACTGACCAAGCTCTGCTACCTCATTCCATAAATGCTTCTCTTTGTATTAGCAGGCTTCTGTTGGCTTTTGTGGTTTAAATGCTCTTAACTCCACAGGGACAGATAACAAATGAGCAGAAGCCAGAGCAGCAGGACTATCCAACCTGTAGCCCAGAACATCTGTGAACATGGCTCAACAAAAACTGTAAACTTACTTAAATACTATGAAATTTATTCTCTCTCTCTCTCTCTCTCTCTCTCTATATATATATATATATATATATATATATATATATATATATATATATCACACATTCGGAAAGAGTGGAGAGATTAAGAAGTGGTTAGTGGGTATGGGAGAGGCAGCTGGACAGGAAGTGCCCATGTTCTGTAGGACTGTGGAGTGATGATGGTTGACAATTAATTAATTAATTAATTAATCTTAAAGTAGCCATGAGAAGACTTTTAATATCCCCATCACAAAGAAATGACATCTACATGAGGTGTAAGCATGCCAGTCACCCTGAGATCATTACAATGCATTCTATTGGTATGCTGAAGAGTCACATATCCACATACACGTAGAATCACTCACCATGTGTTGACTTAAAAATGTACATGCTATATGCCAAGCATGGTGGCACTTACCTATAATCTTAACACTCAGAAGACTGAGGCAAAAGTGTTGTAAGTTTGAATTTGAAGACAGCCTGGGACACACAATGAGACCCTATCTCAAAAATAGAACGAAAACATGAACACGAAATTTAGTATGTTCTTTAAAGTTTTAAAACTAGCTGGTAACAATTACTGTTAAATATGCTTAATAAACATAATTCCATCCCAGTTTAAAATGGCTAAAAGGGTAAATCATCTGTTAAGAGAGCCCCTCTCACACAATACACTCCCCCCCTCCACTTTAATCCTTAATTGCAGGGAAATAGAAAGTCCTCAGCAGGCTTTCCTAGTTGCTGCATGATTTCCACCGGTGTTTGCAATGAAGCTTGCTTCATGTTTTATCATCCTTGCTCTTGGGACAAGGAAAACCAGAAGCTTCTAAGGATGTAGACATTCCCTAGTGTAGAGGAGCAGCATCGGATGAAGGAGGAGCATCACCTGTTTGGTATCTAAGGGATGCTTGGCCTGGACTGGACCAGACAAAGATTTACCCCAAATTAGGAATACCAAAGGGGCAGTGTAATGTTTTATAATACGGTTTAATGTGCCCCCGGCAGTGGGAATACCTTGGCAGGCCCATGCCAAGATGCCCCCCTGAGGAATCACGCCATACAACAGGCCTGGTATAAAGAAGGCTTATTGTGGGGGAAGGGAGGGGAGCGGGGACCTGGAAAGGGGTAGAGGCAGAGAAGGAGGAGAAAGACAGGAAGAGAGAAAGAGAGGAAGTGCCAGTGATCCTCTTACATGCCTGGCTCAAGCCTGGGAGGCAATGAGGCAAGCCCTTGCTAGGCAGCTGTTGGGCAGAGCCTAGCAGAATTGTCTGTAAGCCAACAGGTAGGCCTCCCTCATTAAGGGACGTTGAAAAGGTCATTCCAAGCTCAAGGGTGAGTTCTGAGAGACAGAAAGCAAAACAAGTGTAAGGGGTTAAAAGAATCTCAAGCCTTTTAGGAAAGAGATTCTTGCAATTGTCTAATCTGTAATACTACAATCATAGTGCCAGTTGAGCTGCCAGGAGTTGCTTTCTCCTGACAGTTACTGTCTTGGGGATTTTCACATATCATCATCTCAATTTTCAAAACTGTGTGATTATTTTTGTTATGTGTAAGTGGGTGTGTCCACCGGTGGTTATGTACATGCAGGCACATGAGTGCAGGAGTCCCTGGAAGACAGAGGTGCCTGATCTCCTGAAGCTGGGATTGTAGAATGTTGCAAGCCACCTGCCCTGGGTGCTAGGAACTGAACATGGCACCTCTGGAAGAACAGCCAGCACTCTTCACTGCTGAGCCATCTCCACAGTCTGTCATCTCAGTTTTATAAAGGTAAGAGGGCTGGGGGTGCTGCTCAGTGGCACAGCAATTGCAGAGCATATATGAGGTCCTGGGTTCACTCCCTACTACTGAGAAAGGAAGGAAGGAAAACAGAGAAGGAGTAATGGGAGCCTGGAGAAATTAAGCAACTTGCATGCGGTCTCAGAGCAAGCATCTGAACAGTGGCACTGGTGACAGCTTACACAATGACAGGACGGACTCAGAGCTTTATAATGCCAGAGTAAAGACGAGCTGCTAGCCCAGTAAAGTGGGAGCCCATTGGAGGTTAACACTTGAGGACATGAACCTGGACCTTGGGCCTCTGTCATCACAACACAGAGCCAGCACCAATCCCCAGTGGTCAGAGCCATGGGCTGAGCAGAATCCTTGGTTGAACTCCAACTGTATCACTTAGCAGCTGTGAGTCTTCAAGCACATTAGCTTTTCTCTCAGCCTTGGTCTCCTTGCCTATAAAATGGGGGCATAAAGATATCTTTCTTGGAGCATTGCTGTGGTGACTAAGCTAGTTGTCTTCTGGAAAGCACTCAGTTCCAAACCAGTATCCAGCACACACTGGGTCAGAACACAGACATCAATGGACTAACAGGGGAACAGAGCCAGAACTTGTGTCTTGAAGGAGAAGTAGAGAAGCAGTGTCCCAAGTAAGGGCTCCACTCCTGAGTCTTTGGATGAAGAGTTACTGGCTGGTGTCAAACTGGAACTTTCCCTAAGTATAAAGCAACTCATATATTTGTGCTCTTGATCCTCCTTGCTTCATAGCCACATGTGTGAGGGGGGAGGGGCCTTGCTCTGTGTCCACATGTGGGTGGTGGGAGGGGCTGCTGGTCCCTCCAGCCTCAAGCTGCCTATGTGTTTATATTTAATTAATCTTTTCATTTGATCCTCAGGTTTCCTCAGTGGCTCCCTTCCCTTGATGCTCTCTGGGGTCTGAATACAGTAAAATTCAGTCCTAATTAAAATGGTTGAAACACCAGCAGTCTCCATTAATAAAACATCAGAATAAGACTTTTTTTTTCCAAGAGCTCTTTTTTTTCTCTCTCTCTCTCTCTCTAAAGTTCTGGGAAGGTGGGCAGATTAAGGAAAGAAAAAAGTTAACTAAACTCTTTTAATCAGGTAGGCAAGAACAGCTTGTCTACTTCCTTCTCCCATGTGTGGGCAGGTGCCAGCCTTTTATTACCCAACGAACCCTAGTATGCCCACTGCCCAGAGGTTTCTTACCACACACTTCCTGTGTGAGACCTCAGCTAGTAATTCCCTTTAATGGGTCTCAATTTTTTTCATCAGCAATCTGGGACCACTGAGTTACATGAGCTCTTCTTTGGTCTTAAGCGTCTATACAGAGATGGGAATCAGTCCTGGCAGATTTCAAGTTCAAATATGGTCCTATGGGAGAACTAGCCTCAGGAATGTTCTAGATTGGATAAAACCAGCCAATCCAACAGGCTAATCTCTTTTAGGAATATTTTGTAAATGTCTCTACTGAGCAGAGGAGAGAAGATGCAGGAAACAGTTCAATGGCAGCTACAAACATAGTTCTGAGAGGCAGACAAACCTGGCCCTAAAATCTGGCAAAGGCCACCCTAGTGTGCTCAGTGCCTCAGTTTTCCCATATGGAAGTCCCTTGTTTGTGCCATTTCAATAAAATTTCATGAGATACATTTTGTTATCTACAGAGTAGGCCTGGCATACACTGGCTTCCACTGACGGGTGTCTGAGTTTACTTCTTACAGAAGTAATAGTTGTAATGTCATTCATAACTTAATCTCTGTCCCTCTTGCCAGTCAACCACCCAGAAACATCCTGGGACTCCCCTCTGAGATTCAAAAGACAGCTTTCAGCTCTGAACAGCAGTAAGTGTTGTCCTAGCAGAGGCAGCTTCCTCTTTGGATGGGCACTTCTGGTTGGGCCAAATATACTCTTGCTCTTTCAGAAGTTCCATGCAAAGTAATCTCTCTGTCAGAGGCCACTGTCACTGAGGACATTGCTGATTAGGAGAGCATATAAGATGGAGTGCTGTATTGCCACTCCAAAGCCACCATGCCCGTAGTTAAATATTCTGTTTATCATGCTCAAAAATGTTTTATTGGGCATTTTCTCAAGCAAGTGTCAGTGAATTTGCCCACATTTGCCCTTCACCCACTATTCTCCTCCACCTGCCACTCCCCACACACCCCCTCGCCACTCCTCTTCTCCTCACCAAAGTCCCCTTCTGTGTCATTCATATGTACAAGACAGAATTCATGCAACATTCAGCTCCTCTTCCCCACCAGTCCCTCTTGTTCTGCTCTCTTTCTTCCCATTAGACCCCGCTCTTCACCCACATAGTCCACCTTCTATTTTCCTGTGTAGATGAACTATCCTTAATATGAATACAGCATACAAAAGATTATGCCTACATTCCTGTCATATGTGAACATATATCTATATTTACACCTGAATTGGCACATGAGAGAAATGTTGCATATTTGTAGTCATTGTCTGGTTTATTTTGTTTAACATGATTCACTCTGGCTCTATTCATTCTCCTGCAAATGATATAATTTCACTCTTCTTTAGTGCTGAATAAAGCTCCATCGTGTACCATGTTCTCTGTCCCCATTCACCGGTTGACAGTAGCTAGGCTCCACATCTAGGATGTCAGTGGCACTGCTGTGAACACAGATGTGTCCATCTTTATGATATGTTGACTTAGATTCCTTTGGGTACTTACCTTTATTTTTCCCAGAGTTTGCCTCTATCCCTGGAATCAAAATCCCCAACAAAAGAAACAAAAAAATTTCCCCTTCGGCTCCTAGTCATAGAGGCTGCAGTGCCCAGCTCAGCCCATTTGTCTGAAGTTGCCACTAGAAGTTGAGAGATTAAACATCCTGGGTGAAAGCTGGAATCTGCTTCTCCCTGCTTATTAATACAGCAATTCATGTGAGCAGCATCTGCCTTCACTGTTGATGAGGGGCCCACTTCTCCCCACACCAGCCTTTCTTCTCTAGGAAAAGACAAGCAAGGTATATAGAATTCTAATGCATCCCCCCATAGCAGGCATCAATTGAGGGAGACAGATGTGAAAGCCTGAGTGCCAGCCATAGCCCATCCCTCCTCACAGTCCCTGCCCCACTCTCGCTCTTGCTTTCTCGGCAAATCTACTCAGCCCCCCTAGGGAAGCTGAGAGTTCATTATGAACAGCAGCCAAAAGTCAATAAATACAGGGCTGAGATTTCAGTCACCTACTGTGGCTGTCCTCACCAGGACAAAGTAATTGCTTGGCCCCAGACTGGGCAGGGAGGCCGCTCATGGCTAGGACAAGTGGCAGGGAGCTTTGAGGAGTTCTATAGCCAGAAAGAGCTTTTTGTCAAGCAAATTTGATCATGTCAAATATCTCCACCTCACTCAGACCTCTGTGGTGGCTCCCTATGGCTTCTGGGATAAAAACCAAAACATTTAATATGGATTGTGAGGTCCTGCAGATTCTGGTTCCTAATGACCTCTGTAGGTCTATATACAGATATTACCCCTCCCCCCTCTCAACTACTCCAGTAAGGTCTCCTTCATCTTTTAGTTGCTAACTAGGTTTCTGGGATAAATCTTACCAAATCCTTATAGAGCTTTGTGCTTATCTTTTGGCACATTTGTTATAGTCTGTATTTTTGTATCTGTAGAAATAAATTGATGATTGATTAGTTGATTGACTGATTGACAGGTAAATATATAGATAATAGATATGTAGGAAGGTAGATAGACTTGTAGGTATATAGATAGATATGTAGGCAGACAAACAGACATGTTTTGCCTACTCACTGTTAAATAACAGCAGGTTTTATGGTGTGTTTAGCACAGTGCTTGCCACAGAGCAGGAAACTGTAGGTGTTGTGATCTTAAAAAGATAAAGAGATGTAAGAAGATGTTCTAGTGGGGTGTGGGGGAAGGGGGTGCCTCAGCGGGCCCATGCCATGGCATCCCTTCCATCGGAGGGACTAGACACACACCAGTATAATATAGAATAGAGTTTATTCAGGGAATGGGGAGGGGAGTTAAGAGAGTAGCAGAGGCAGAGAAAGGCAGAGAGAAAGGAAGAGTAGAGAAGTAGGGGCCAGCCATGGCCACCTGGAGAGAGGGGAGAAGGGAATGGAGATTAAGAGGGCAAGAGGCAAGCAAGAGGCAAGAGCCTAAGAAGGTAAGAAAGAGAGGAGGGGCCAAGAATTCCCTTTTATAGGGCCAGGTCTATGTGGCTGTTGCCAGGAAACTGTGGGGAGGAGCATACCTGGCTGCTGCCAGGAACTGTGGGTGTAGATTTAGACAGAATACCAACAGTAGGTATTTGATGAATGGATAAATGAATGGTTGAGTTGTAAAGTAGGGAATATTCCTGTCAGGTCTAATGGAAACTCCAGTTTCCCAAACTCTAAATGGCAATACAAATATCCATAAATGAGCTCAACTTGAACTATAGGAGGGTTTCTGAAGGCGAAATAAAAAGTCAGTATTCCTCAGAAAATTGTGGAGCTGGTTCTAGCCTGCCAAAAGGAGTCTTTCTTCATTCTGGCAGAAGGGACAAAGGGCTCTCCACTGCCATATACCTGTGGTGCTTATAAGCTTATCAAGGTCTATGGCATCCTCCAGGATGCCCCAGTTCCTGTAGTCCTTGTTGGACATTTCAAGGGCTCTACCCCAGTCTCCTGGCCTTCCCTCCCCAGTAGCTATTCACCCTCCTTACAACTCTTTCTATTTCTACTGTGTTCTCTTTATTTTTTTTGTTCCCTGCTCTCCCCCCACCCCCTTTCACAGATCCACAGATAGCCATGTCTAGTGTGCTGGCCGTGTTCAGTCTACTTCTTTCTTTCTCTGCTATGGACTCATCCAGATGCCCCTGCTTGTTCTCTTTCTTTCCCATCTACAAAAGACCTTTCCACATCATGGAACAGTTATGTCAACAATTTATATATCTGATGCTAAAACCCTGGCATATAGCTAGTGCAGAACACTTGGGAGGGCACAAATGAACGCTTTTCCTAGGGGCTTGTGGCCTTTCCTAATCAAACCAAGCTGAGGATGTGGCTATCCTAAGGCATGGATCATTTGTTTCTTCTGGTTTCTGTCACCCTCAGTATTCAACTCCAAATTTGGGAGTTCTGCCTCTTCAGTCACTTCTTGTCCACCTGCTATAACCACTCATCTTCTCACCCACTCAGTAAGAGTCCTCCTGGCCACAGTGTCTCTGGCTCCAGGAGCCTACTCTTCCCTCCTGGGTGTCCATCACATGGAAAGGTCATCTCTTGTTGGCTTGCTGGAATCTGCTTGCTGTATGCTTCTCCACTGTGTTTCAGGGCATCTCTTAGCTAAGACACTTACTCTATATCTCTTTGTACAGGAATCTTTGCTCTGGCAAGATTTTGTCTTTAACCCTTTTTCTTAAGTCTCTCCTATCTCCTGGCTTGCTCCCATCTGTCTCTCAGCTCTGTCCTAGACCTTGTTCTGTCCCCTTCCTTGCCTGCTGGAACCTGAGCTCTATGAGCTCTTACACTCTTTCCATCCTTGGACTCAAAGATTTCTTTAAAGGCTTGCTTTCTTATTACAAACAGCTTGTCCTCAGTATAGCTCAATGGCCAAAGATGGCGCACTCCGTTTTCAATGTCTCATAGGCTCTAACAACTTCTGACACTGCATAAGCAAACGATCCCCAAATCTCTTATCTCTAAGCTTTCTCTACTCTCCATGCTCAACAATCCCTTATCTCTAAGCTTTCTCTACTCTCCATGCTCAACAATCCCTTATCTCTAAGCCTTCTTTGCTCTCAGCTCTCAAAAGAATCTCTTAAGACCATTGTGTAAACTTTCTGTTATCTCAAAATTTATAAGTGTTTTGGATGTGGCTTAAAAAATCTATAACAAAAGTTAGCTTAAAATTTGTAACAAAAATGGTTGATACTGGGCTCCCAACAATCACAGTAGGCAGAGATCTGCCACATCCTCTCTGTGCTCTGTCTTCTGGTCTATTCTTCTTCCTGCAATCCTGGATCTACCCTCACTCCCTGAGACTCAGCTCAGCCTGCCTCCCTGGAGGTCTGCTACAACTGGAGACAACAAGGTGAGAAATACCCACACCCCAATCTCCTGCCTACTGGGCCACCCACAAGCCTAGCAGCCATGGGATTTGCCCCATCCCCTCTGTGCTCCATCTTCTGCTCCCCACCTCTACCTGCAATCCTGGATCTGAATTCTACTCTTCTGGTCATAGCTCAGCTTTCTTCCCTGGAGGCCTGCTGCCTCCTGGGACAATCAGGTGTAATACCTTCTGTCCCAATCCCTTGTCTGGTGGGACGGTCACAAAGCAAGCAGCAATGAGGTCCACATTATCCCCTCTGCTCTCTATCTTCAGATCCACACCTCTAATTGCAATCCTGGGCCTGCACTCCAGTCCCTGTGCCAAAGCTCATCCTGCATCCTTGGAGACTTCCTTTTACCCAAGACAACTAGAGGTCCATTACAACCAGGACTATCAATCCAGCCAACACTAGAGACAACCAGATGGCTAAAGGATGAAACAAGAACACAATCAACAAAAGTCAGGGCAATATGGCACCATCAGAACCCAACTCTCCTACTACAGCAAGCCCTGGATATCCTATACAACTGAAGAGCAAGACAATGACTTTAAATCTCATTTTATGAAGATGATAGAGACCTTCAAAAAGGAAATAAATAAATTCCTTAAAGAAATACAGGAAAATACAATGTAACAGGCAAAGGCCTTTAAAGAGGAAAGGAATGGATATAAAGAAAGACAGAAAAATATAGCCTAATAGGTAAAAGAAATGAATAAAACTCTTCAAGTCTTAAATATGGAAAGAGACATAATAAGGAAAACACAAACAGAGGCAACCCTAAAGATGGAGAATCTAGGGAAGAGAACAAGATCTACAGTCATAAGCATCACAACAAAATATAAGAGATGGGAAAGAGAATCTCAGGCATAGAAAATACCATAGAAGAAATGCCAAAGAAAATGCCAAGTGCAAAAAGTTTCTAACACAAAACATCCAGAAAATTTGGAACATAGTGAAAAGACCAAACTTAAACATAATAGGAAAAGAAAGAGGTTCCAGATTAAAGGTCCCAAAAATATTTTCAACAAAATGCTAGAAGAAAATTTCCCTAGCCTAAAGAAAATGATTGCTACAAATGCACAAGAAGCTTACAGAACACCAAAAAGATTGGACCAGAAAAGAAAATCCTCTTGCCACATAATAATTAAAACAATAAGTGTAATCAAAAGACAAAGAAAGAATATTAAAAATTGCAAGAGGAAAAGGACAAGCAACATACAAAGGCAGACCTCTCAGAAATACACCTGACAGCTCAACAGAGACTTTAAAAGCAAGAAGAGCCTGGACAGATGTCATACAGACCCTAAGAGACCACAGATGACAGCCCAGACTAACAAAAAACCAACAAAACTTGCAATCATCATACATGGAGAAACCAAGATTTTTCATGACTAAACCAAGTTTAAACAAAATCTTTCTACTAATCCAGTCCTATAGGGGATACTAGAAGGAAAAATTTAATACAAGGAAGGTAACTACACCCAAGTAAACATAAGAAATTAATAATTACAAGGCTATGCAAGTGCCTGGCAAACACAGAAGTGGATGCTCACAGTCAGCTATTGGATGGAACACAGGGCCCCCAATGGAGGAGCTAGAGAATGTACCCAAGGAGTTGTAGGGGGCTGCAACCCTGTAGGTGCAACAACAATATGAACTAACCAGTA
>NC_034590.1:89017347-89018928 GCF_900095145.1 Mus pahari | reverse complement strand
ACACACACACACACACACACACACACACACACTACCACCAACATCAAGATAACAGGAACTAACAAGCATTGGTCATTAATATCTCAACATCAATGAACTCAATTCACCAATAAAAACATACAGGCTATGAGAGTAAATGGGTAAACCAGATCCATCATTCTGCTGCATAACATTTCAGCAACAGATAGACACTACCTCAGAATCAAGTGCTGGAAAAAAGTTTTCCAAGCAAATAGACCCAAGAAACAAGCTGAAGTACCCATTCTAGTTCCTAATAAACTAGACTTTCAACCAAAAGTAATCCAAAGAGATGGGAAAGGACACTCATCGAGGGAAAAATCCATCAAGATGGCATCCTAAGTCTGAACATCTATTCCCCAAATAGATGCAAGGGCACTCACATTCATAAGAGAGACATTACTAAAGCTTAAATCACACACTGAATTCTATGCATTAATGATGAGATACTTCAACACCACACTCTCACCAATAGACAGGTCATTGGGACAGAAACTAAACAGAGAATTAATGAAACTAACAGAGGTGATGAATCAAATGGACTTAATACTATCTATAGAACATTGCACTCAAACACAAAGAATATACTTTCTTTTCAGTACCTCATGGAACCTTCTCTAAAACTGATCACATACTCAGTCAAAAAACAAGCCTCAAGAAATAAAAGAAGTTTGAAAAAAATCCTTGCATCTTATTAGGTCACCAGGGATCACCTGATTTCAACAACAGAAACAACAGAAAGCCTACAAACTCATGGAAACTGAACAACTCTCTACTCAATGACTCCTGNNTCAAAACNGAAATAAAGAAGTAAATCAAAGACTTTCTATGATTCTATGAAAATGAAGTCACAGTATAGTCAAACTTATGGGACTCTATGAAAGCAGGGCTGAGAGGAAAGTGTACAGCACTAAGTGCCTTCATAAAGAAATTGTAGAGTTCTCATACTAATTATTTAAAAGTGTACCTGAAAGCTCTAGAAAAAAAAAAATGGAAGAAGAAAGCACACCCAAGAGGAATAGATGGTAGGAAATAATCAAACTCAGGGATGAAAATCAGTCAATTAGAAACAAAGAGAACAATACAAAGAATCAAGGAAACCAAGAGCTGGTTCTTTGAGAAAATCAGCAAGATAGACAAACCCTTAGCCAAATTAACCAAAAAGCATAGAGACAGTATTCAAATTAACAAAATAGTAAATGAAAAGGGAGACATACAACAGACACTGAGGAAATTCAAAGAATCAAAAGCCACTACTCCATAATATTAGAAAATCTAAGCCAAACAGTTGATCTGCTAGATAGAGACTACTTACCAAAGTTAACTCAAAATCATGTGGACTATTGAAATAGTCCTATAATTCCTAAGGAAAGAGAAGCAGTCATTAAAAGTCCCCCAATCAAAAATAAAAGCCCTGGCTTAGATGGTTTTAGCACAAAATTCNACCAGACTTTCAAAGAAGAGCTAATGCCAACACTGTTTAAAATATTCCACAAAATAGAAACAGAAGGCACATTGCCCAACTCATTCTATGAGGCCACAGTCACCTTCATACCTAAACCA
>NC_034590.1:88987618-89015139 GCF_900095145.1 Mus pahari | reverse complement strand
CCAAGAAGTGGGAGTGGGTGGGTAGGTGAATGGGGGGGAGGGTATAGGGGACTTTGGGGATAGCATTTAAAATGCAAATGAAGTAAATACCTAATAAAAATCGAAAAAAAAAATGAACAGTCTTCCTTCCGGACTCTGTTTAGATCCTGAACACAGAAAATAAGGCTTCCATTTAAAATTTCAGCCTCTGATATGGATTTTCTCAGCTTTGTCCCCAAATCCAACAATGTGATTGCACCCAGCCTCTTCAGGCTGAGTGAGCAAACCAGATGTTTCTGTCATTGCCTGAATGCCCTCCCTTTCCTGGCCTCCAACCTGCATCCCAGCCTTCCTGTGTCTCAACAACTACTTCCTCCTGGAGTTGATGTGGTCAAAGATTAATGCTATCCTTTATCAACAAAAGGCTGGATTGTCGGGTCCAAAGGAAATTCTAATTCCCAAACTCCAAAAAGCAGTCTATAAATCCAGAAGTTAAGCTCAAACTGGGCTATAGAAGGATTTCAGGTGGTTAGATAACAGCCAGTATCTTTCAGGAACTTGAGAACCTCTTCCAGTCTGCCAAAGGAATCGTTTCCCTTACATCTGGCGAAGGGGCAAATGGGGCCATTGACATGCCTGTGGTGTCTATCATCATATTAAGGTCCATGCTAGCCTCCAGGCTCCTTCAGTCCTTACTCACAAGTGCTTGTTATACATTTCAAAGGCTCCATGCCAGTCTCCTAGTCCTTCCTTCCCGTCAGCGAATCACTCTCCTTATAACCCAGGTATTCTCACCGTTCTGGGCTGCTGCTATTCTGATTACACTCTATTCTCTATCCCAGTCTGCTGGCCATGCTCAATCTACTTCTTTCTCTACTCTGGATTCTTCAAGATGCCTCTGTTTTTTCTCCCATCTATAATAAAAAATGTTTCCCTTTAGCCACACAATGAAGAGATTGTCAGCAGTTTCTTTACTACCCCCCCGACCCTCACATATGTCAGGTACTGAAAACTTTGCATACAATTTCAAGAACTGAAAACAGAAGATGTGCACATCAAGGTGGGAAAAGAGACATGGGAGTTAGATAGAGATGCTCATAGGTCATCTCAGACTAGGTTCCCACTGTGTAGTAGCTTCTGACTCGTGCGGTGGGATCATTGCAGTGAATAAAACAGATAAAAGTCTTCTCCTTGACAGAGCTCCACCCAAGGCTGTTTCCTTCATATGTTGCTGGTACCCACAGAATGAGACTCCCCTGGTAGTCTCCCCATTTTCCATGTTGTGGCAAACCATTACAATCAGAGCCAGGTGTATGGGGCCTCCCATGGACAGCTTGTCAAACAGGCCCTCACCTAGGAGATAAAAGTAAACACTTCCACACAACCCAAAGTAAAGCCACTCCAATCCCTGTTCATCAGATGTGGAAGGTTTCCTGTGGATTGGGAGGGGCAAGGAGGAATACAGAAGAGGCATAAACCATGTAGCTTGCCTCTGGAAATGCTGCCACTTGTCTCCACTGAGCACTCTGCCTTCCCTACAAGCCTCTGCCTCTGCTAGCCACTTCTTTTCTTCCTCCTACAATTCTTTCTCATATAAATACTTCACCTCTCATCTTCATGTCACAAATTGAACTGGCATACATTGCTTTTCATGTCTTAGGCATGCCCTGGGAAAGAACAGGCTTATGTTGCAGTACAAATGCAGATTGGGTCTGGTGGGCATCTTGTGAAGGGCTTGAATTCACCAGAGGAGCACTGTTCTCACATAGCAGGAGTTACCTGGATAAGAATGTTGGTCCCAAAGGACACATGGGACAGTTTCAGCAGAGATGTGACAACTGTTCAGATTCTTTACCTCATCTGAGATGTTGCTTCAGCTGACAGGGAGACTCCAAACACAGCTGGGTATCTTCCTAGCATTAATGAGAGCGGTACCCTGGACCTAGCTACAGAGAAAACCATGGAGTGAACTCAGGGGGGCAGAGAAGAGCTTCTCAGACATCCTCAACCGTCTCAGACTTTCCAGGATACAGGTGTCTTCCCAATGGATGTATAGCTGGGGCCTCTTTGGGGAAAAGGTATCTTGGTACTAAAAACAGAATGTTGGCTTCTCTATAAGTGATTAATTACTATAACCTAGAGAACCCTCAATTCCCCTCAAAAGAGACAGACCCACTCTTTAGTCCAAAATGATAGTCTAGGCTCAGCTCAAGATGGACAATAGAAGGATCACTGGGCATAGATCACACTCTACAGCATTCCTCTGGA
This sequence comes from Mus pahari, assembly GCF_900095145.1. Taxonomy (NCBI): domain Eukaryota; kingdom Metazoa; phylum Chordata; class Mammalia; order Rodentia; family Muridae; genus Mus; species Mus pahari. The sequence continues at coordinate 89,012,892 of NC_034590.1, read as the reverse complement.
ACCTTTAAATAAGTTTCTGCTGGCCATTAAAGAGCTGGTTCCCTTGGCATATACCTGTGGTTACACATCAAAGCCCAAAGTTAACCTCTAGGCTCCCCCTGATCCTGGTAACATATTTGGAGTATCAACCCCATCCCATGCTATCATCTTCACCTGTCTTCCTTCACCAGCTCTTTCCCAACTCAGCTCGTTCCCTGGCTGTTCCAGATTACAGGCCACTCCCTTCTACAGTGGCTCTACTGTCTTATGAAGACAAGGTCTCCCTACCCCTTTCTTGATTCTCTCTGCTATTTTCTCTGCTCCTAAGACATAGCCCTGACAGTCACCAGTCTATCACTCTGGACACTTCAGATGTCTTTGGCTTCTCTCTCTCTCTCTCTCTCTCTCTCTCTCTCTCTCTCTCTTTCATCTCATCTCCAATAAAACTTCTCCCCAAACATGGAGGGATTATTTCAATGGTTTCTTCACTGACCCTCTACTCACATCTATAAAGTGGAATTACCCATGATCCCTCTCTTTAACTCCTCTCATAACTCAAGATTGCAGCCAGGACTCACATTCATGACCTGGAGTTGGAATGACCCTGCTTCCTGCCTCACAGAGCTGTGTGGCTAGGAAGCTCATGTGATGCCATGAGCCCACTGTGTTTGCTGGCAATAATTATAATTATTTGAAAAAAGGAAGCTTAACTACCATTTTTGAGATACCAATACTGCAATTCTTTATAGATGCTGTCATTATTAAAGCCTCTGGCACGTCATGAAACTGAGGCTTATCTCATCCTCTTTCATGTGTTTGACCTCCTTTCAAAGTCATGTGATTAATAAAAAAATAAATTTATAAGAAATGGGTGGAGAGATGGCTCAACAGATGGTCATGGCTGTATTTCCAGATAACCTGGGTTCATTTCCCAGCACCCACAGGGCAGCTCACTACTGCCTTTATCTCCTGTCTACTACTGTCTTTATCTCCCGTTCCATGAGATCTGATGCCCTACTCTGGCTCTGTGGACACCACATATCTGCATGATACATAAACATACAGGTAGGCAAAACACCCCCACACATAACATTATAAAACAAAAATAAATGTAAAAGTCATGTAAAGGCAAGTGAGTCACTTCCTTGAGCTTCCTGTGTCATTAACCTTGGCTGCACTGAGTCCCACGCAGAGTCTTCCTCTGAAATTCACTCCCCCACCCCCAAACCTCTCATCTAACATCAAGGCCTTGCTAATACAGCCCTCTGAATCAGAACAGCAGATGTGTTTTGAATTATTGGGAGTCCTGGGAAGTTAGGGGTCTGAGTCTTAGCAGCCCTGGGAAGTGAGAATTTGAGTGAGTACTGGGAACTCTGGAGAATGGGGGTCTGAGTATTAGAAATCCTGAGGAGTAAGAGTAGGAACCCTGGGGTGTGGGAGGTTCTGTTTCCTTTGAAAAGGATAAGGATGCAGATCAGTATCCCTGTCCATATTGATTCAACTTTGCATCCTAGTCACTATGGTGAACACCCTAAAAGGAAAAATTGACCCCATCTCTTCTCATCTGGTTAAAAACATTGCTGGAGCCAGGACTATGGTAGAAGTCTATACTCTCTGCTACTTGAGAAGTTAGGATAGAAGGTTCATGAGTTCAAAGACCCACCAGTGTAACTCCAGAAATCCTCTCTGAATTGTTTAGAGCATGGAGGATGCAGCTGTGCCATTCAGTGTTCAGGGCACTCAGCATTCAAGCTCCAGCACCAAAAAGCAAACAAACTAAAAACCACTGGGATTTTTATACTGTATAACTCACTGGTGTCCAACAATAAAAATGAAATACAGCAAATATTGTGTGGAGATGAAAGCACAGGGGATTTGTTATTGTAGTGGGAGTTAGGAAGAACTGGTAACTCAAACTGGAGGAAGATATTGAACTCAATGAGCCAAGTCCCAAAAGAACAGTTTAGTGGGCAACATAAGAAAATTACAAAGAGCAAGAACCAGGAGCTCAACTGTATTCTGAAGTCTCTAGCTTTCATTTCTGTTATCTCTGGGGGTTATCCTAATTTTTACCATTCACATAGGCCTTCACCAAGGGTACCACAGCCATGGCCATTGGAGTGAATGACCAGGAGAGGAAAGGTAAGCTGTGTGTGGATTGAGTTGAAGAAGTATAAAAGAGTGACAAAGAAATGGTAGGCAGCCTCTGACTCCCCAAAACCACCAATAGAACTCAGAGTAGACAAAGGTCCCATTGGTAGAACAGTGTCTGAATATAACGGTGACATACAGTTCTACTTAGCTAGTGCCATATCTAAGTTAATTATTCTCTCATGTCATAGTCAAGTTATAATCAGGACACCTTGTGCTTTGGTTTGGTTTGGTTTTTAGTTTTGGACTTTTTGTTTGTTTGTTTTGCTTGTTTGTTTTGGATTTTTGTTTTGTTTTGGTTTTTGGCCCAGGCTCCTTCCATGTCTTTGCTCGCACATGCTTCATGCCTGGCCTTAGAGTACGCACTAACACCTGGCAGTTGAAGGAGAAAAAGTTATGACTGATAATCTTGGCAACTTGATTGGATCAATGGAGATTGGATCACTGGATGTCAGGGAGATTAGTGGAGCACACCTCTGGCTGTGTCTTTGAGGATTTCTAGGGACAATTCCATGAGGGCTCTGACTTAACAAATATTGATGCATCCATAATAGGTGACATTATTGGGAGGTAGTGAAAGCAGGAGATCTGAGTCACTTGGAAAAAGATAGTCCTTGGCCTCTTGGGATGCCATATCTTGCCCTAGCCATCTGATGATCTGCCCATGACTGCCACATCTTCTTGCCCCAGAGATATTTTTCCTTTTACATGAGCCTCACACATGGTTCTGAAGCTATGAGCCAAATTTTCCCCTAAGATGTTCATAGGGTAACAAATATAACCTTATCTATGAGTGAAGGAAGCATTCTTTTACCTTAAGGAATCAACTCTGAGATTACACACTTCAACTCAACCTACATCCAATGGTCCGGAAAAATACTTTCAGGATCACACAGAGCTGCGTGTGATTCCTAATGCTGGGAACTACAGTTTTCATCTGAACATCCATTTGCCACACTAAAAACCATGGGTCTTAGTACTATGATAAAATAAGATATATTTCATTGATGGCCTCTCCGCCATAGCCACCCAAGTACAAAATAGTCCTGGAAACAGACACCAGAATACTTCTTGGGAACCAGAACATACTCCATCTCTGTCACTGTCACTGTGATCTTTGTGGGGTCAGGTTTATTATTTTCTGTCTTCCAAGATTTCCTACCCTCTTTGTGCCCAAGGTAGCTAGATGGCCACTTTACCATTTCTAGACCAATATATAACAAAGTGAAAGATGCCAGCTAGCTTCCTAGCACAAACTGGACTTGAATATTGCACACTGAGTTAAGTATATTTGTGACTTAACTCTCATCAAGACAGGGACCAATGAGAACATAAGGAGGCCAGGATATCAGCTTACAAGGATTGAATGTAACAGAAGAAATATTAAATTCCCATGCAGAGCCCAAGGACTTTTTCATGTTAGGGTTGTGCTCAGGAAATAAGTTAACTCTTGAAGTGTTATGAGGAGATCAGTGCTATCTTAGATACTCTAGGGAATGATCATCTAGAGGAATGCCGGGGAAAAGATGCTCCAATCTAACTACACAGGGGAAAGCCGTGCTCAAAGCCCAGGCTGCTAGCCCTGCCTTAGAACAGCTCTCTACAGCTACTACTCAGCTCAGGGCAAGAGGATAACCTTTGGCTGTAGAACCTGAGGCTTGGGACTCTTCTCAGCGCCAAAGATTCTAGTGACTATGGAGCAGGGTCAAGGTTGGAAATAAATCGGGGAGGAAAAGAGCACCTTGGAGGGAGAGGTTAAATGGAGATGGTTAAGGAAGGGAGAAAGAAAGGAAAATGTTAGGTGGAGAGCAAGCATCCATGAGAGAAACTATCTTCATGGCAGCCAAAGTTAAGGTGACCAGACCAAACCCACCAGCCCCCAGTAACACCCATACCCTGATTCCTTAAGCAAGGAACTGGTCCCCTTAGAGTACAGGGTCTGTGTGTTTAGTCAACATCAAGCAAGGCTTTCTCAGACCAGAAAAAGAGTAGTGTTCTCCACTTCCAGCAGGCAGCCAAACTTCACAGTGGCCTGAGAAGTAGCCACAACAGGACCACACTTGTAGACAACCAAATAGAGAAGGAATTACCTACAGAACAGAAGCCAGACGTCAGGTGGGTAAGCCCTTAACTGGAGCCTACCACAATGGTTTGCTAGGACTGAATGTACAATGTACCACAGACTAGGTGGCTAATGAAACAGAAATGTATCTTCTTTAAATTCTGGAGGCCAGTGTCTGACACCTGAGTGCAGGTAAAATTACTGTTATTATTGTTTTGTTGTGTATTTTCCTTAGTCCCATCTCTCTTTAACAATCAACTTTTTCACAGTGATTTCATGGCTGAGTCCTTGGTGGTCTTGCCTCTGTGTATATCTGCATCCTAAATATCTGTTCTTACAAAGCCTCTAGGTATCTTGAACTGGGACCCACCTTGGTGGATCCTCTTAACTTAATTTTCATGTTAAAAAAATCTAAACTCTAAAGGTATTCTTAGGGGAGGCTGGAGTTGGTGGGGGGGTGGCAGTGAAGCTTTGGCATATTAATTTTGGAAGGACATAACTCAAGCCATAACCCCCATAATGAGGAAAAAATACTGGGCTCTTGCATGTTGTCCCAAGTCATAGGGAAGATAGTCTCCCTGTCCTGCTATATCCAGGAAATTTAGGTTTATCCCAAGCAAGCATGGCTGTCAAGATTCCACCCTGTCACCTCTCAGATGACTTGAAATTTCAGGAAGCCTCATGTTTTGCTCTTCACTTCTTAGCCCCATTCCCTAACATCCCTGAGTGAACTCTACATTTCGTGCATACCAGGCACTGTTTCACTCTTCCAAGGTTTACAGAGACCTCCTTTCTGTCTAGACGTCCTGTTTGTCTCAGACTCACCTGATAGTTCTTACATTCAGAACTTCTGGGAGCAGTGTCTTTGGGAAATCCTTCCTGGCTCCTTACAGAACTGAGCAGCCTCAGCAGTTAACTCTTTGTATTTACTCCCTGGAGCACAGCTACCCTTTCTGTGAGATTATCTTTCGCCTGAAATAAAGTGTGGGTTCTGGGAGGGCATCTGCTGCACTTACTCCAAATTCTAGCACGTATCATGGCACATAACAAATATTTGTAATTGCCAGGAATGTGTGAATGAAATGCATAGGTGATCATTATGGGGCGTGCAGTTTATGAGTAAAACACGAGCACCTATACTTTGGGAAACTCTGAGTGTGACAGAGAAAGACATAAATTAGATCAATGATTCTATAAATCATTGGTACATATACTCCATAGGTAAGACTTTTCTGTATCCATTCCATATAGTTTGCTAGTCTGTCTATATAAATAGACAACAGATAGACGAGTAGGAGGAAAGACATGCACATCTATCAACATGGAGGTGGACAGGAGCCACACAGAATGTGAAATTTAAAGAGTCCATGATACAGCTATTGCAGAGAGACATAGAGGTAAGGTTTCTAAGGAGGGAAAAACCGGAGCCCTGGCATGATGAGTGGAGAGAGTACCAGACTTGATAGGCAAACAGAGCTTGTAGGGTCCTGCCCTCCACTGAACAGGATTTTGCTATGCTCAGGTCTCTCTGGACAGGCTTCACACCCATCTTATGTCCCATGGGCCTATGTTCTCTTTTGGGTGAAGTATTGGAGACAGACTCAGAACAAGTATACACCTTCTGTAGGGGCTTCTGAGACAGAAGGGCACCCCACAGAAAGAAAATCGCAGAGAAGTATAAAGCTGAAGACCGCTATATGGGTGGGGAAAGTCAACAGACCCAAAGCTGCTGCTGCCGTTCAAAAGCTCAGCATCTCAAGGACCGTACTTTAGAGTGTCATTATCTGAGGCCATCAAAACCAAGGATGAAAGAAACACAAAGGTAGCTGTCACTCAATCTGGGGGAGTCGTCACAAAAGAAGAGTAGTTTTGTACATGCGTCATTTCCTCTTACAGTCATTCCTCTACTCACACATCATTAATTCATTAACTCATTCATTCATTCGTTCATTCAATAATTGTTTCCAGGACATATGCTGCCCCAAACACTGTATTGGAAGGGTAGGGATGGGTCACAGACCAGCCCCATCTATAATGGTGACCCACACAATAAAAAGAAACATTTTTCATTTCTATGGAAACATGAGGCAACTTGCCACATGCTCAAAATCTTCTGGAAAAAAGAATCCAGGAAAGAACCTCATTCCGAAGACTAACAACTGATGAGTGGCATTTACGGAGTGACTGGTTTGAACTGTAGTGATAGATAATTGTTAGGGTTTGGTTGAAGCCGTAATCCATGTTTATTAGCTACTCCCCAATCTCTTGTGTTTTCTGCATTGGTTGATGGGCAGATAGATTTAGGAATCACTCTAAGGACAGAAGAATTAGCTTCTGAACTTGTTGGCTGACCTTCTAAGGATGAGAAATCCAGTAGAGCAGAGGCCCAAAAGAATCTCTGCTCCCACCAAGTCAAGGGAACAGCTCACTAAGTGGTGAAGTCACAAGACACAGATGTCACTGTAAGTTCCCTGCCAAGGACGACAAGATGCACCAGCACAAGTGTAATGCCTCCTTCATGATGATTTTCCGTTTCAAGTGCACAGGACTGAAGACATCTCTGGAAGTTTCCAGAAGAAAAACAAAACAAAGCAAAGCAAAACAAAATGGCATTCTGAAAGAGAGCAGAAAATAAAATGAATTGGGTAAATTCAGAGTTTCCTCTATATCCATAAACTATGACAAACTATATTCTGTAACAAACCTGTACATTGCAACCAGAAAACATGGTGGAATAAGTAATTGACTAGCCTGACTCCATCTTAATTGTAAAAAGCATCTCATTACAAGGTCAAAGTAAGTTAACTTCTGTTTTCTGAAGAACTTGAATTAGAACAGGTCTTGACCTATTTTCTGGAATTTGACATTTTCCATACCTGTGATGGTTTGACTAACAATGGTGCCCGTAGGACCATAGGAGAGGCACTATTAGAAGCTGTGGCCTTTTTGGAGGAGTTGTGTCACTCGGGGGTAGGCTTTGAGGTGTCAGAATCTCAAGCCAGACTCACCCAGTGGCCCACTAGCTTTTCCTGATGCCTGCTGATCCAGATTCTCAGCTATAACTCAACACCTTGTCTGCCTATGTGTCACCATGCTTCTCTCCATGGCAATAGTGGACAAAACCTCTAAACTATGATCCAGCCCCAATTAAATATTTTCCTTTATAAGAATTGCCACGGTCACTGTGTAACTTCACAGCAATAGAAACTGTAACTAAAACGACTCCCTATACTTTAACCTACACCATGATAAGATGTTCTACTACATAATTTTGACATGTTCAGCCAAGTTCCTACATAACTAAAAACCCTTGATAACCCCCTAGCCTTTCAGTCAATGCCATTATCTCAAACCCTACTTTAGGGAGATAGCCATATCTGACAGAAAATAATGCTTGCTTAATTTTAGTTAAGACTGTGGGTCATGTCTTTACACTTGTTCAGTGGAGGCCCCAGCAAGATCAAGACCCCATCCGAAGGCTGAAGCCAGACCTTCGCTCCAGGGTTCCAGAACCAGAACACTGCCTCAGCAGATATGCATCTCGAAGATGTTCCAAGGCATGCTTTTGCTTTCGTGGACTGTGGGAGTGAACTGTCACACACCAGCAAACGACTGTCTGAGGAGGCTTCTATTGGTAAGTCACAGCAGAAATTTCTTTCTGTGACATCTGGTACTGTTTCTGGTGCGATCTCATCTGGGGCACAGAGAGGTACTTAACAAGGTACACAGACATCTGTCCAGGGCACCAATAAGACTTTGCAGTGTCCATCTCAGTTTTGGCACCTGGTTCATGGTCCCATGTGTTTGTTTGTTTGTCTCCTGACCAGAGTACTAGTGAAAAATCTCTCTGCCTGATGGTTCTTGGATACTGGGGATGGAGAAAGAAATCTTTCAAAGCCAGTTAGATGTACGAATCCAGGTAGCTGCCATGTGTTTTATTCTGGATGGATTTCTTCTGAGTACGTGAATGTTCTGTGTTCTACCTAAGCTTATTGGTTTTGTTTTTGCTGACTCTGTCTGTCCCTTGAACCTTTTGCATTCTGAGTTTACTGATTTCATTTTTTGCTGCGTTTTTCTCTTTAAACCTGCTACCACTATCTTCCACCACCATGCCCTGCTCCTGCAGGTACCATAGGAACTCACATAGCCCGAAACCATCTATTTTCTTGGTCTTCACTAAGTGCTAGCTGGGATGAAGTACTGCGTGGAAAACTGAAGTGGGAGGGGAATCACTGGGCTGCAGGCAAGCACATAAAGGCAGCGCCATGGAATAAAACCAGGACCCATGTGTGTGTGTGTGTGTGTGTGTGTGTGTGTGTGTGTGTGTGTGTGTAGGGGGGATGGGGCTAGGTATACTGACGAGCATTATGGCCACTTTTGCAGCTGGCCACAGCTGCTTTCTTTGTTCTCAGGTTGCTCTGGTCCCTCCCCCCTAGTCACTGAATTCAAATGAGCAGGGATTCCTGTGTCTTTTAGATATGGATAATATTGAAATATTGCTTTATGCTGTTTTGCTTTATTGAAGAGCTGGCTCTGGAGTTGGTTATGTTTCCCCATTCTCTATACCCAAGCATACTCATTTAAAAGTTTTGTGTCTGTGGTATGACAGATGAATCACCTGATTTTATGATAGAAAAAGAATTAGAGCAAAATAAAACAGCAATCAATCAATCAATTTGACATGCAAGGTAATAATCACCTTATAAATGATCAAATTCTTTAATATGTTCAGAACAGTGCTTGTAGTCATGCTAGGTACAAATGTAATTTATTTACTTGAATAGGCTTTGTTTAGCCTCCTTAGTATGTTTTCAGGGCTAAGACTAAAGCAGATAACCCAAAACAAGTGAAGTATATTTAAAATAAAGTATGCTTAATAGATGGACCTCAAGACTTTTCAGAGATCTGCTGAATATGGCATTTCAAATGTCTAATGGAGAAAATATTCCTATAATAGACAAAGATACCAGCTCCTAGAAGCGACCCTAATGTCTCTCAAGAACTCAGATGGAGCATAAATCTGGATTGTGACAACACTAACCATTGGGAAAAACTGCCTCATGCCTCCCCTGCTGCCAAGCCCACGCACAAACTGTGGACAATGTTGGGTTGACTGCCCTAATCTGCCTAAATCAAAGTTGGCCAATTTTCTCAAGTTCCTCAACCACAGAAAAATCTCTCCTACATTCTGGGTCTGACAGCTGAAGGACTATGCTGGCCCACGCAGCAGCTGAAGTTACAGTGCTGTCCTGTGTGAGAGTCCAAGACAAACCTCTGCCTCCAATGAGACTACCCCAGGAGCCTGCTAGCGTAATCACCCAGGTAGCTGGCAAGTTCCTGTCATTTTAACCGAGGGTGCATTTGGATTGTACTTCCTGCTATAACTTACCCTTCTTGACCCTCTGGTGGTGTTGACGGCTATCTGTAGCTTTGTAAATTCAGCAATGGCTGCTTGGTTAATGCATTTTATATATGAGAATCAGGTCTTACCTTTCTAGAGCCATTAGGCTTCCTAATGGGAATAGTGAACTCACAGACATGTTCACCTTACTAGCAGGCTTCATAATAAAGTATAAACAGGTTTTAGACACAACTTTTATTATTTAAAGGAACTTACTTGGCAATGACGGTTTTCTTGCAATTAACCTCCTATGTCTCATGGTAAATGACTGGATAAAAAAGGTTTTATATAAGTTCTGAAAGTCTAAGAAAATATTCTGAAATACAAGTTTAAAAGGTCTGAGGATACAAAAACTTAAATTAAAAGGTCTAAAATAATTTAAGGTATTTATAAATACAAGTTACTCTAAACTATCATTATACTAAAATTTCAAAAGTTCAGAGTTTTAAAAACATTGATGGATGGAATTCTGATAAGCATATCAATCACAAGCTCGAGATTTTACATTTCCTTGACTGTTTTCTAAGAATAGAGCGAAATATGTTTCTCATCATGCTAAAGACATCCCTGTCCAATCTATAGATCCAGCCCTCTGGACAGAGAAAACAATGATCATGCCATTTAACCCATGGCTTTTGCTATGACTCAAAGGCATGAATCTACTCCAGCTCTTTCAGAGCCCCTGTTAGCTGCTTTTTTTCTTTCTTTTTCTTATATGGATTTCAATCCAGATTCCCATCCAGGGAATGGCCTGGAACCATCAGTACACAGAACAGGACATCCTCCAGGTGGCTCAAAAGTCAACAACAAATGTGACTGCCTTGAGATGAGATGGAAATTCTAGGGTAGTTCTACAGGACTATTTAAAGAAACAAGGGTTTAATGGTTTTGAGGCAGAGCTGCACTTGTGACCTCACAGTCGCTATGGTCAAGGCCCACACCAATGAAGACAAGTCTGCCAGTGACTCCAGCACAGAAAGAGGAAGAACTTGTGAGTCTCTACTGCAAGCCGAGGAACGATTAGGAATGGATGGCTGCTGGAAGAACTATTAGGAATGGATGACCACTGGGAGAAGGGGTAGATTTTCCTACAGGAATGTACCCACATTCATGAAGGCAGCAGGGATTAGATTCAGTGGGTTATATTTAAAATTTGGAAAAAAGCAAAGAAATAGAAGTTGGAAGGTATGTTTTGGAAAGCTCTGAGGGAAGTGGAAGGGGGAAAGTTCTGGAGGGATAGAGGGACATGACCAAGATACCAACTATATACTATATATACATTTACACATACATATATATACATATATAATACATTACATTATATATTACATACAATATACATTATTTATTATAAGATTATATATTATAAAATACCATACATATGGTATCTTGTGCATGGTAATATATATGTTACATATTACATGTTGCACATTAATGTGCATGTTGCACATTGCACAATCACACATTACATGTCACATATCACACATTACATATTACATATCACATATACATTGTATATCATGCATTACATATTTTATGTACATTAAATTGTCAAAGTACATTTAAAATATTAATTAAAAATAAATACTCACTATAGTGACAATGAGTCAAAGATAGAACAGAGCCCAGAGAGCTTTAGTGAGCAGCTGACACCACTCAGCAGAGCAATGGTTGGTGCCAGTCATCTTCATGCTTTCTATAAGAAACAATAATCCTCACAGGAGTTATCTAGGAATGTGGAAAACATTTTGGGTTGTCATGGTGACAGAAAGGTGCCATTGACAGTCCAAGGGTCTGATTTGCACTACAATCTACAATGATGGGTATTGTGTACCTATTTATTCTAGATTGAAACATTCTCCCTGGTCAAGAGAGACATTCAGAAGACTCAGGAAGCAGACAAAAACTACAAGCTTCAGGAAGCTGCTGAAGGTTACAAGAGTCACAAGGTTAAGCTACAAAAACAGTCTTAATTGCTTGAGAGAAGAGATTCTCTGACCAGCAGGGCCATCTGCAATTTGGACAGTGCTCTTGAGATGCACTTTCATGGACTATTTAACTCGAATGGGGATTTCGATGATGTAGCTGCTTTTGAGCAACCCAAGCTCCTCTAAGTAACCCCTTACCAACCTTCTTTCAAGTGACTCAGATAAACACACTGATGTACTGTTAGACCTGGTGGGACTATTTCTTTGTCCAGTGACTGGTGCCCTAACTGAAATGAACTAATGTTCATTTATACCACCCCCAATAGTCCTACCACAATCCAGTAACAATACCTGTATGTCACACTGATAAATATTGGATGAAGGGGATGATATGAGAAAGGACCAGGGCTGGAACTGTGGGTCATTTCCATCCAAAGCAGATGTTTTATGTTTTCCTTAAAGGCTTTTAGAATCCCTTAGACAGGTGTGACATGCATGCAACTGACAGGAATTCAGTTCTTATTCTAGAAGTAGAGGGTACAAAACATCACAATTCCTTACTTTCTCATTATCTAGTTTCATCGCATCAATGAGGCAGAAGTTCTGTCCTATTTATCTTGGTGACCTTCAGTTCCTCTGTGTTTTCAACTACAGAATCAGGGGAGGTGGGCTGATTTTAAGTTTTAAATCCTGTACTAGTGGGCCCCTATTTCCAACCCTGTCTGTTACAACGCTGTTGAAAGGAAATAATGGAACATCTTACTTCAAGTTCAGTCTCAATCCCACATACACAAGGAAGGCTCTGGAAATGCCCTCTTTACATAATGGGATCTTTTCTATCCTATTAAGTGCAGCTTAGAGGACAGCGTTCAAAACATAGACACTTCTCTGGAGGCCTCTCTACCTATCAGCTCTTTGCTCTCACCCCAACAGATAAAAAATAATCACACAGTGCTCTGTGTTCCTAGAGTGCTCAGCTCATACCTCAAAAATGCCATGGTGACATTCATTGACATCAAAGGTTTGTCAATGTTTGTGCATTCGTGTGTGTGTGTGTGTGTGTGTGTGTGTGTGTGTGTGGTGTGCCCATGTGATTTATCTGCATGTACATGTGTAGGTGTGCAACTGTCTTCCCTTTGTTTAAAGAGCTCCTGAGAATACAACTTACATTTTACTCATGTCATGTCATCGTCAAACTGTATTGTGTTGACATGTTCAGGTGTTAATATCTGAATATACTTGACCTACACAATTACAATTTCATATGGGTTCAATATAGTAGATGCTCATTAAACATAAACACATTTGCTGTTATATAATGTATGTGTTCCTGGAAACCCTTATATTCCACAAGAACTGTTAGACATTTCTGTAAAGGCTCCACAGTCAGTGTTTCATATTTAATGTACCATGGGGTCTTCGATCCAACTGTTCAACTTTATTACTGCCACTGAAGAAAATTGTACAAATTTATAAACAAACAATATATAGACTGAAGTCTTCAAAAACAAATACTACAAAACAATCCAGCAATATATGAAAAGGGTTTACACCAAGACCAAAGGAAACCTGTCCCAGAAATACTAGGTTGGTTTAGTACATGAAGGTCAAAAATGAAATATGCCACATTAGTAATACAGGAATAAAACACAGCCAGATGAATAGACCTCAGAGAAAACTTCAACACCTTTATAATATAACACTCAATAAGCTTGAAGTGGAAGGGAACTTCCTCAACTTCTTCAAGGGCATTGAAGCTAAATTCATACTTAATAGCAAATGACCGAATGGTTTCCCCCAAAGATCATGATCATGACTGCCCCAGAGGCACTGCAGGAGTGGCTGCTGTGTCACATGTGCATCAGTAGGTGGCAGAGAGGAGAGAGACTATCTGTGTTCAGTGTTCTGACCTGTGAACATCTGAATAGATTAGTAGCCTAATGATCTCCAGGGGTCGGGTGTGTGTGTGTGTGTGTGTGTGTGTGTGTGTGTGTGTGAAGCAAAGCCAAGATGGCCATCAGTCTGGCACCATAAGGCACAGACAGGGAGCTAGCCTGAGATGACCACCAGTCCAGTACCACTCAATCGATATCAGAACATGCCAAGATGACCCCTGTGCCATAATGCACACAATTTATCATGTGCCATAATGCACAGGTGGGGCATAGCACTCCTGAGATGGCCCCAGACACTCAAGAGACCCCAAGTGCCTCTAAGAAGAACAAGGAAGTGGTAGAAAAATGGAAGAGGAAGAGAAACAGAAGAATGTGGGCATAATGAAGAGAGGCAGAACTAGAGACTCGAGGGTGGTGAGGAACAGCCTGATGTGAGTAGTCAGTGATGCCACCTAGGATCTGGTCTGTGTTGCCACCAGAGCCATGTCTGGACCCATGGCCCTACAGTAGTAGGGATCTGTTACCACCAAAGGCCAGGCAGATGTCCCCGGCCTGGGCTGTCATCTAGTGACATGTTGATGTCTGAGGACTATGCAGAACTGGCCTCAAACCTTGTCTGGGTATCTTGAAAGGGCTGGCCTGGGAATAAAAGAATAGGAGAGCTGCCCTCACCCCTAGAAAGCTGCAGTACCCTGGAGAGTGGGCCCATATATCACCCAGAAAGCACAGTAGCCCAGGAAGCACAGTAGAGCTGGCCCTGTTTGCCTGTCAGAAGGCACCTGTGGCCATGAGCATGGGGGAGTGGGCCTTCCCTCTTGTCTGCTATGCTGTAGTCACTGAGGGAGAGATTCGATCCCCTCCTCTGTGGCAGGCAGGAGAGCTGGCCCCAGTGGGGTCATGAGAGCAGGAGAGCTGGTCCTGCACTCTTCCCTCACCTCTGCATCAACTGCTGCCTCCAGGTTCCCTCACTGTTTGGGTTCCTGTCCTGAATTCTTTAAATAATAAACAGTGATGTGGACGTGTAAGCCTTTCTCCCAAGGTTGCTTTTGGCCATGGTGTTTTATTGGAGCAATAGAAACCCTAACTGTTGGCATCAGGACATCCCAAACCTATGACATCACATAGGTGACAGCACAACCTGCGACCTGCAGACTGGTTGCCAAGACAACAGGCACCATATTCCCAGCATCCACTTGGCTCACCTCCCACCTTTACCTGTGTTATGTCATTTTCCAGATAAATAAGGAGAACACCCCTCCCTCACTCTCTCTCCCCCTCTTCTCTTTCTGACACTACCTTGTCTCTCCCGTCCAATAAAACCTCTCCCACGTGGAACTGCCTTGGCCTAGTGTGCTGTTGGGATGTGACCCGCCATTCTAACACATTACTAACTAAGACACACATTCTGCCTAAGACACACATTCTGCCTAGGACCCAAGTAGCCACAACTGGCAGGATCTCAGGAGCATTTCCTACCAGACAACCCACAACCACATGACATTCTTCTAAAAACCAGAGAGGACAACAGAAAGCATGGAATGGAATACCACTCAACAAAGACAAGAACTGATACCAGCACATAAAATTATAATCATCCCAAACCCAGATGCCTAAATGCCACTATAAAAACACAATAACAGCCAAAACATATCTCCACTAGAGCCCAGCAAGCCTGCTACAGTAGGCCCCAAGAAACTCAATATAGCTGAAGCACAAAACAAGGATTTCAAATTAGCTATTATGATTATGCTCAAGGTCCTTAAAGAGGTTTGCATAAACCCATTATTGAAATTTACAAAACTGCAAACAGTGCAATGAATGAAGAAAACTGTTCAAGACATAAAGATATAAATGGTGTTGATAAGGTAAATCCAAATTGAGGGGAACAGGAAATTAAAATTTTAGAAATTCAACAGGAATCTCAGAGACAGGCCAACACAATACGAGAGATGGAAGAGAGAATCTCAGGCATTTGAAGCCAAGTTAGAAGCAAAGGATACCTTGGTCAAAGAAAATGTTAAATCTAAAAATGCCCTGGCACAAACATCCAGGAGGTCTGGGATGCTGTGCCAAAACCAAATCTGAGAATAATAGAACTGGAGGAAGGAGAAGAAACCCAAGTCACAGGCATAACAAATACATCCAACAAAATCATAGAAGAAAATTTCCCTAACCTAAAGAAGGAGGTGCCTATTGTTAGCAGTCTGTCTAAACTCCACCCCACGGTTACCTGGCAACGGCCAGGTATGCTCCTCCCCACTGTTACCTGGCAACAGCCAGGTAGGCCTGGCCCACTATAAAAGGGACTGCTTGCCCCCTCCTCTCTCTCTTGTCTTGTTCTCTTGCCTCTTGCTCCCCCCTCTCTCCCCATTCCCTTCCCCACTGGTCATGGCCAGCCTCTATTTCTCTACTCTTTCCCTCTCTCTGCCTTTCTCTGTCTCTACTACCCTCTTGACTCCCCTCCCCATGCCCTGAATAAACTCTATTCTATACTGTACTGTCTTGTGTCTTGTGGCTGGCCCCTCAAGGGGAAAGGATGCCTCAGCATGGACCTGCCAAGGCACCCCCTTCCTCCACACCTCACCACACCCCTATAGAATATATCTTATATCTCTTTATCTTTTTATAAACACATTACCTATCAAGTACAAGAAGCATAGAGAACACCAAATAGACTGGACTAGAAAAGAAATTCCTCACAATGCATAATAATCAAAACACTAAATATACAGAACAAGAAAGAATGTTAAAAGATGCAAGTGAAAAAGACTAAGTGCATATAAAGAAAGACCTATCAGAATAACCCCTGGCATTTCAATGGAGATTCTAAAAGCCAAAATGGCCTGAACAGGTGTTCTTAGAAACTCCAAAAGACCACAGGTACAAACCCAGAATACTACACCGAGCAAAACTTGCAATCACAATAGGAGGAGAAAGGCATTCTATGATAAATCCAAATTTAAACAGTATCTATTTACAAATCCAGCTCTGTGGAAGATACTAGAAGGAAATTTTCAATCTGAAGAGGTCAACTCCACCCAGAAATACAAGTAATAAATAATCTCAGCAAACCAAAAGGGGACACACACACACACACACACACACACACACACACACACCACGATACAACAAAATAACCAGAATGAGAAAACACTGCTCAGTGATAACTCTCAATATCAATTGTCTTAATTTCCCAATAAAAAGACACAGGCTGTGCTGTTTGAACAGGCATGGCTCTTATAGACTCATCGGCTTGAATGCTTGGCCCATAGGCCTTTCACAATAACTTCAAAAAAGCCTTGGGGTAACTCTAACCATGCAAGTGAAAGATTTGTATAAATAAACCTTTAAATCATTGAAAAAAACAAATTCAGGAAGATGTCAGAAGATGGGAAGACCTCCCATACTCATGCATCTGTAGGATAAGTCTAATAAAAATGGCGATCCTACCAAAAACAGTCTACAGATTCAATGCAATCCCCATCAAAATTCCAACCCAATTTGTCAAGTCCATGCCAATTTTCAGTTTTATATGGAAACATAAAAATCCCAAGATAACTAAACAACCCTGAGTAATCAGAGAACTGCTGGAGGTACCATCTATTATTGCTGATCTCAGCACTGCAGAGCAGCAGTAACAAAGCCAGCACAGGATTGCCACAAAATAAACACGCTGACCACTTAAGTGGGATTAAAACCCAGACATAAATTCACACACCCATGGATGCCTGATCTTTGATAAAGAAGACAGAAATAAAAAGGGGGAAGATAGTATCTTCAACAAATGGTGATAGGCAAACTGGATGGCTGCACTTAGAAGAATCAAAATAGATCCACACTTACCACCATAGAAAACAGCAAAACTCAACTCCAAATGGATCAAAGGCCTCAACAAAAAACCAGATACACTGAACCTGACAGAAGAGAAGGTGGAGAATAGCGTTGAACACATTGCCATTGGAAAAGACTGCTGAACAGAACACCATTAGCACAGTCACTAAGATCAACAATAAATGGAATCCCACGAAACTGAGAAGCTAATGCATAGCATAGAACACCATCAATTGGCAAAGTGGTAGCCTACAGAATAGAATTTTTTTTTTACCAACTACACATATTTTAGAAGATTAATATCCAAATATATAAAGATCTCAAAATATTAGATATCAGGAAGATAGATTATCCTATTGTAAAAGGAATGGGGATGTTATAGATCTAAACAGACAATTCTCAGAAAAGGAAACTCAAATGGCTGAGATACACCTAAAGAAATGTTCAAGGTCCTTACTTTTCAGGGAAATGCAAATCAAAACTACTTTAAGATTTCATCTTCTACATGTCAGAATGACCAAGAACAATAGAACAAGTTGCCACGCATACTGGCAATGATGTTGAGTCAGGAGCACACTCATCTATTGCAGCAGGAAATACAAACTTGTACAGCCATTATGGAAATCAGTGTGATTATTCCCCCAGGAAGCTGGGAATAGATCTACCTCAAGATCCATCTATACCACTCTTGCACATATACCCAGAAGGATGCCACATCCTACCACAGAGATACTTCCTCAGCCAAGTCCATGACTGCTCTGTTCATGAGAGCTGGAGAATAGAAAGAGCTTAGATGTCCATCAATAGATGAGTAGATAAGGAAAATATGGTAATTTACATAATGGAATATTACTCATCCACCAAAAAAATGAAATATTGAAATTTATAGGTAAGTTTCCCATTGCTTATGCTTATCACAGACACCTGCTGACCTGCTGGCTTTCGAACCATGACCAACCCTGAGTATACATTCATTGCCATAAAGCTAGATGGTGTGCAGTGCAGCCTGGTGGGTGGTATTAGGAGGGATCCCTCCTGGTGGCCATGAAGTTCCTTCAGGCATCTGAAGAATACCTGAAGCATCACTACATTGATCTGAAAGATTGTCTGGTCCTTTCTTCCCAGGGCTGGTGAAGTACAGGAACTCAGCTTCTGTGATGGCCATGGTCTGGGAGAGGCTTAATGTAGTGAAGACAGGCTGGATGGTGTTGAGAGAGACCAGTCCAGCTGATTCTAAGCCAGGCATCATCTGAGGGGATTTCTACATCCAAGCTGACAGGAACAATATTCATGGCAGTGATTCGGTGGAAAGTATTGAGAAGTCGTCATTCTATGCTTTAAGCCTGAAGAACTGATCGACTATAAGTCCTGTGGCCATGGCTGGATCTACAAATAGAAGTGGATAAACTAGGGTCCTTTTCAGCATTACTGATGGGTTCCTGGACACAGCTTTTTATTTAACTGAGTGAATGGATCATCTTTCCTAAAACTATGAACAATAAAGACTTTAAAACTGAAAGAAAAAAAAAGAAGGAAAGAAATTCACAGGTAAATGGTTGGAGTTAGGAAAAAAAAATCACCATGAATAAGGTAACAAAGACCCAGAAATACAATTATGATAGGTATTCATTCACTTATATGTGAACATTAGCTGTTAAGTCTTCAATAAGATACAATCTTTAAAACCACAGAGGTTAGGGACTAAACTAAGGGACTAGGGTACAGGGATGACTCTGCCTAGGAAGGGGAAATAGAATAGAGCGATGCATGGATAAAGTGTGGGGGAGGGGCTGGAGTGGGAGGAACAAATGGAAGAGGGGCAGAGAAAAGGGAATGAAGGAGGGAATGTGTAGAGGGACAGCAATGATTGAGGGCCATGTGAGGGATTGTATGTAAACCTAAACCAGAAGAAGCTTCCTAAGTGATAGACATGTATATTAAGGCAATATAAATAAATCCCCCAAATAATGGGGAATACAGAGCTTCAACTGGACATCTCTCATCACCAAGTGAAACTCCAGTATCAGAAGTGCCCCTATGGGAACCCCAAACAAACCAGGCTATTGCCAAGACTCTTGGTTCCTCTCCACAAACAGAAGGCAAAGGCCAGTTGCTGAAGACAAACACTCTACATAAGTCACTGAACGTGGGTAAGTCAACCCAGGGCCTGTCTTGAGCCTTCACTCACTAGTGTTCACACTACTGGAAGATACTTTCATTGCTACCAAAGGAGAAAGGTAAACACCGACCCAGCTACAAACCCTTCAGTTTACAATGACAACCTGCCTGCCAGATGCACGGGAGCAATCGTGGCAAAACTTGTGAGAACAACTAACAAATATCTGATTGGATCTAAGGCCCATTCCACAGGTGGAACCCATCCTTGACACCACTCAGGTGGCCAAGAACTCAAACTGCATAGGCCAGGGACCTAGGGGGAAACCAAATACTACTGATCTGCTAAAGGGACATAGTGACAAAATGACTCCTAATAACATTCCGCTGTATTTATAGGTCAGTGCCTTGCTCATCCGTCATTAGAGAATCCTCCTCCTGCAGCAGAAAGGAACAAATACAGAGACCCACAGCCAGGCAATGTTCAGAGAGTGAGAGACCTAAATAAGATGTCTCCATTGAGCTCCTCCCTTCAGGGCTCAGGGAACTCTGCAGAAGGGAAGGCAGAAAGAGTGTAAGGCCAGAGGGGTGGAGGACACCAAAACCCAGGGCCTTCTAATCACAGCAGGATCAATGCACATATGACCTCAAAAGGACCGAGGCAGCGTGCACGGAGCCTGCACGGGTCTGCACCAGAGAGAGCCCCAACACTAGGAGAGGAAGTGGGCGCAAGCCCCCATCCCTATCCCAGAAGCTATCTTTGATTTATAGCTACTCAAAAATGAAAAGTTAGTTTTATCCTATGGAGTCTCACTAGGGATACAAGCCACTCCCAAAGGCAGGCCCCATGCTCAAGCTACTAAATAACCAACACAAAACAAACTTCATGGTATTTTAGGGGGTCCTTTTTCTCATAAATGTTTTGTTGGGGTATTTTTTTTTAATCTTACAGTCCTTTGTGTATATATTGTGGCTTCTAGTCTTCTAGTGTTTTATGAGATTCCTGTATGTGTGAATAAGGGTGTCTCTGTGCCTATATGTGTTTTTTATTTGGCTCTTTTTTCTTTTGTTTTATGTTTTGGTTTTTTTTTTCTCATTCCAACTTGTGTGTTTTGTTTTATCTTATCTTGTTTAAACAATTGTTCTTTATGTTCCTTTGGTTTCTACAGAGAGAAAAAAAGAGTTTGGGTGCTGATGGGAAGGCAGGTAGGGGAAGATTTCAGAGGAGCTCAGAATATATTGTATGAAAAAAATCATTTTCAATAAAAGAAAAACAGAAAAATTCAAAATAAAAAAAAAAACAAATTCAAAGTCATGTACTCGTGACTCTTGGAATGACAGTCCCACATCTTAATATTAAACTCCAGCCAGTTTGTATATCTTTCCAGCAATCCTGGAAGATTAAAGCTTAATTCTATTTTAAAAAAAGAAAAGATAGGGAAGAAACAACCAAATCACAGAATGGCTCATATAATTGACCAGATATTTCTCAAAAGAAGAAATACAATTGAGTCACAACTATATTTGAAGTATTCAACATCATTAGCCATCAGGGAAATGTGTATTAACACTACTTTGAAATTCCATCTCTGCCCAGTCAGAATGACTATCATAAAGAAAAAGAACATTACAGATGCTGGCAAGGATGTGAGGAAGGGGAGTACTTACCCATTGTTGATGGGATTATAAGTTATTGTAGCCAATATGCAAATCAGTGTGGAGGTTTCTCACAGAGCTAAAAATAGACCTACCATATGATGGAGTTATACCCCTCCAGGGCACATACCCAAAGAACCCCAAATCCTACCACAGAGATGCTTGCACATCCATGTCCACTGCTGCTCTACTCAAAGGAAATGGAGTCCGCTTAGGTGTCCATCAGCTGATGGCTGGATGAGAATGTGGCATGGATACACAGTGGCATTTTTATTGGCTAGAAAAAAAAATGAAATTGGAAAATCTGCAGGGAATGAGTCTAACTGAAAAATATTGCACTAAATGAGGGGAACCAGACTCTTCAGAAAGGCAAGTATTTCATGTCCTAGTGGTAAACCTCAACATTTGTGTGCTTGTTTTGAAATGTCCACAGGAGCAGGTAAGAGATCCCAAGGGGCAAGAGGAAAGTGAAACATGTGATTTGAAAGTAGAGAGAAGAGGAGTGCTACAGGTTAACAGTGTAAGTGGGGATGAGGGCAGAGAGACAGGAAGAGGAGGAGGTGGGGAGGCGAGCTAATACAAGTATATATGGAGTGCCCTTATGAAAACAAATATGTCATAAGCTAATTGGAAACATTTACTTTAAAAAGAAGTTTTGACAATGGTGGACAGGTCAGACTCTAGACTACTAGATCATAGACTTAGATATAGGTCATAGACAACCTACTACTGTTGTTTTGTTAAATTGGCATACTGCTGGGCTGCC
Organism: Mus pahari; assembly: GCF_900095145.1. NCBI lineage: Eukaryota > Metazoa > Chordata > Mammalia > Rodentia > Muridae > Mus > Mus pahari. The sequence continues at coordinate 88,991,108 of NC_034590.1, read as the reverse complement.
TTCTAAATACTTATATTTATACCCATAGATGGGCACTGAACCTTGAGTGGAGAAGCTTGAGTGAGCAGCAGTCAATGCCAAGGCTCACACCTGGTCAAGTTGCTGAGAATGAATGACTGCTGAGTGTTCATCCCTAAATGGGACATCAGTGTTCCCAAGGCTCGGGGAACACTGGGGAAGAAGCAGCAGAAAGGATGTAAGAGCTAGAGAATAGGGAGGAGGAGTGTTCCAAAGGGCTGGTTTCCGGACATGTCCGCCATTGCCCTTATGAACTCTTTGCAGTTATGGTTGCCTGCCTAAGACCAAGTCGTCCAGATCAATTAGTATTTAGAAGGTAGCATCAGCTGGACTTGGTAGATTACAAAACAAGGAGGAGGAAAATGACATGAAAGCAAGAAAGGCTTTTGGAGAAGTGCGAGGGGGATCTGGGAATAAGTAGAACAAGATATAATGTATACATGTATGAAATTGTCAAATAAAACTCTAAAAGCATCTCCTATTCTCCACAAGCTACTTTTCCAATTATATATGTCTATGTATTCATGTGCTTGACTGTCTCCTTTCAAATACAAACTATAGAGAGAATGCATAGAGTTTGTTCATTGTTATGTCTGAAACAAAGCAAGCTCTCAGTGTGTATCATTGAACAAATGAACCAATGATGGGGATTTCCAAACACAAGGAGATCAAAAGATGCTAGGTGTCTAACATTTCTACAGATACTACAAGAACCTGTAGGGGAAAACACAGAACCAAACACAGCCTGGAGAGACTCAGAGACCACTACCTAGAGGAAGCAATGTTAGGAATTGGACCACCAAGAGGCTCAAACTAGACAAATGGGGATTAGGAGAACAAAATTTAAACAACATGTGGTTATTTTGTAATTTGTTCTTACAGTTCTTCAAATTATTCTTCTGTGTCTTTTCTGTACTAAGGATGCCCAGGTGTGGACGAATGCAGCTTATAGATGAACCACCAAATATGAAGATACAGAAATACTGTAAATTATAGTATTGTGGCTTGAATTTTAAGTGCCCTCCAGGAGGCATATGATTTATTTCTTTTATTTTAGGAGTATAGGTGTGTATATCTGGGTACCATACACATGCCCAGTGTCTATAGAGGCCACAGAAGGGCATCAGAACCCCTGGAACTGAAGTTGCAGATAGTTATGAGTCATCCTGTTAATACTGGGAGCCAGATGCACTAAGGCATCTCTCTGATCCCCAGGATCATGTTTTAAATGTTTGCTTTCTAGTTTATGATGTCACTTTGAAGCCGGTGAAGGCTTTAGGAAGTTTTGCCTGCTTGGTAGAGGTAGTTCATCAGGGATTACCCTTTAAATAACGTTTTACTCTTGTGTTCCAGCTCTGCGTGTTCTGCTTCCAGGCCCAGGCCCAATGTGAACAGTCACTGCTGTGTACTCCTCCTCCACAAGGTGTGTTAATCCTGAGAGTCAAAGAAAACAAAACAAAACAAAAACAAACAAACAAAACCCACCACCATTTTGAGCCAAAATTGAAGCAGGCTTTATTAAATATTAAATATTGATCAAGAGATTATCTTTGGTCAGGACCAGTCCCTGGTATTTCCCAGCTGGAATGGCTTTGAGCCACAGGCTGCAGGGACTTATAAGGACAAACCTGTAGGTCACCATACTTTGCCCTGAGGCTTTGTTATTTCCCAAGAACTACAATTCCCAGCATTCCAAGTTATCCGGTTCCTGGGCAAGTGGCACTTATAGGTTAATTTCAGGCACTACAGCTGTCATGTTTTACCTTTCTTACCATGAATGGATTGTGACCCTCTGAAACCATAGGTCAAGATAAAATTTTCTCTCTTAAATTAGCAACAAGAAAAATTAGCCAGTACAAGTGGCAACACAATGTAGACCTGCCTGAAGAACATATTATAGAAAATTGGTAGGGACAAACACATAGTATATGCTGATTGATACATGTCACTAAAGGTAAGATTTCATAGAAGCAGAGAATGGTAGTGGTTATTTGTAGCTGTACACTGGCTACTTTGTGGGTTCTTTCTTCCACCCTTCTCCATCCTCTTTCTTTTATCCTTTCAACCCCTAACACTGGATAGGAGAGGGAATAAGGATAGAGGGGAAAGGGGGCGCTGCTCTCATTAGTCTCCTTCCTGCTGGTTAGGCAGCATCAACTTCCTTGGGACAAGTTTGATCTTTACTGTCAGAATACCTGATTTCTTGTTTCTTCTTTGCACGTGACTACTTAACAATTCATGACCAACAGCAACCAACCAATAACTAACAACCTATCCCCTGGGTACTATTACTTACATACCCTCTGAAAAGTCCCCACAGTTCCAAATGTCACAATCTCAGAAGCCTATTTGCTGCTGGCAAATCACACCCCTGCTAGAGCATGAGTAAATAATAATCAGCTGCTGTGGCAATCTGAAGCAGCCCCATACCCCACACCTGGGATTAAAATGAAACCATATTCTCATAATATTTCTGGGTTTTTTATTTTTTTAAGAAACCAAGCTTTGAAACTGTTCCTACAGTTACTAGAGAAAGGTTGACTAAATAAATGGGTTCATAAATCTCATGGGATAGGGGTGACTTGTTAGTGCTCTACACCACAGTAAGATAACTCTAATTAACACTAATTAGTTGTCTGTTTCAAAACAGCTAAATGAGAGAATTTTAAATGTTACCAACAGAAAAACTTAATAGACATCTGAGATGATGGATAAGCTAATTATCATGATTCGATTATTATATACTGTATATATGCATCAAAATATGCTGTTCCCAGAAAGATGTGTCAACATAATGTGTCAAAAATCATTTGAAATTTTATTGAGAGTCTCCCTATGTTGCCCCCAGACTAGTGTGTGCGTGGGGGGGGGTGTATGGGTGTGGATGTATTGTGTATGTTTGGGACAATACACCACATGTGTGTACATGTATGTAAAGTCCATAAGTTGACACTATTTGTCTTCTTCAATTGTTTTCCACCTTATTTTTTTGAGCTAGAGCTTCTTTTGAAACCTGGATCTCACAAGTTAGGCAATGCTGGCTGCCTGCAAACATCAGGGCTCCTTCTGTCTCTACCTCGCCAGCACTGGGATAGCAAGTGAACAGTATTGTGCCCCACTTTTTTTTGTAGGAAGAATGGGGTCTTGAACTCAGGTCTTCCTTTTTGTGTGTCAAGAAATTTGGGGGCTGAACTATTTTCCCAGTCCCTTGGGTTGGTCCCTTGAAAGACTTGAAATTCTCCTGCTTCAGCTTCTCAAGTGGATGTGTATCTCCATACCTGGCCTTTGTAGGCTTTTCAGGACAAGATTCGGAGCTTAGAGGTTGGTGGAATATGATTAGCTTTGTTCCAAGTGGTGCATACAAATGGTACCCTTGTGGACCAGAATGGAAGCTTTCAAGAAAGACATGGAGCCTAAAAGAAGGAAAATGGAGATGGTGTGTTGGAGGGAGGGGTGGAAGGAGAGGGGGAGG
>NC_034590.1:88981836-88987528 GCF_900095145.1 Mus pahari | reverse complement strand
GGGAGGGGAGGGGAGGGGAGGGGAGGGGAGGGGAGGAGAAGGAGGAGCTACTATTCTGAACATTAGTTGGGAGGCTAGTGATCAGAACAGCAAGAGAATAAACATAGATCAGGCTATACAGCAAATGAGTTTTTCTTTGGCAAAAAGGTGCTTGTGTTATTACCTGGATAGCTTTGTATTTAAGTGATTATGTTTCCATAGAACTTTTCATAATTCATCAAAATTCATGGGCCATAGAAAGTCAAGAAAAACGAGTAGGTGGTAGGATTATTATGTGAAGTTCAATTCAATAAATATAATTTATTTTTCTGTCGAGTCTTTTATATGAAATATTGCCAGTGGCTTTATGGTCTAACAAGACTGACTTTGAATGACTTAAGTTATTTGCTTTCAGGCCAAATGAACGTTTTAACTTCCCCCTGCACTAAATGAAGTGATACACAGCAATTCTTAATATAACTTCTGTCACTCCGCTGTCTTTTGTTGCTTCATCTGCCTTGCTGAGCTCCAGAACAACATAAAGTGGTAATTGCTCCTCATGGAGGGGAGTGCCTCGCCTTTTTCAGCCAATCACCCTAGAATGACTTTTTGCACAGCGCTAAGCAGGGGTCTTGGGAGAGAAGCAAGCTGAGGAAGATGCCACCATCTGGGCAGTGCCTTGGACTACACCTGCCACTGCATGCAACTGACCCAGCGGTAACCATGGCCCGAACTGGGCTCTGGACCCTGGAGATGCAAATGTGACCCATATACAGCCTTGTCACCCTGCCTTACCACACCTCCTTCTGACACTTGCATGAACAGTCATGAGAAAGGCAATTTACATATTTGCTGCACTCTCTGCAGAAAATGACGAGCAAGAAAGACCTGCCTCCTGCATAAGTCCTTTCCTCAGCCCTTCTCTCTCCTCACTCCACACTCCCTAAAACTTGCTCATAAATCAAGCCTTCACGAGCTTCCTGCGTCTCCCCTCCCCCTGCTTCGATTCTGCTCTCCCATCTTTCTTCATTATCCAGAATCCCTATGAGAACAACGTGGGTCTGGGGCAGGGGACCCTGCAAGGATTTATGCTACTGTATTTTTCTCCTTCCAGGAACAGCTATTCTGAGCACATCTAAGCTATCAAATGCAGTTATCACCAGCACTTCCTGCTGCTTTAGAAATACATCTTTGAAGCGGACCAAAAACAAACAAAAAACAAAAAAAGAAAAGAAAAAAGAAAGGAAAGAAAAGCAACCTTATATAATTTAACATGAGCAACAAATATTTACTGACCTTCCATGCACTGTGGGATACCCCCTTCTGTAAGAATGGATGAAGTCCCAGGAGGAATGGATGTGACCTTTCCTCATTCTCACAGCCAATGACCATGTCTTTAGAGTCAGCCTAGGAGGCAAGCTGACATTTTTTTAAATTATGGTAAAATACACATGACATAAAATTTGTTATCCCGGCCATTTCTAAGGGTACATTTCTTACATCCATGGTGACTCAATTTTTCCCACCATCCATCTCCAGAACTTTCCTGTCACCTCAAATGGAAGCTTTGTTCCCACCAAACACCCCCTACTTCCCTCTCCCAGGCCCTAGAAACCTCCATTCTGTCTCCATGAGTTTGACAACTCATGGGACAGGAATCACACCTCACCCGCGGCTCTTTTGGTGTAGATTGTGTCATCTAATACAACATCCTGGAGACTCCTACGGATTGGAACAGCTGTCAGATTGTCTCCTACTAAAGACTGAATTACATTATCTTGCATGTGTGCACAGTGCCATGCCTTTTCTTTACTCATTCTTCAGTGGCTGGACCTGAAATTGCTGCCACATTTCGACCCCTGAAAATGATGCTACAACCAACATAGGTAACTTATGTCACGTTTTTTTTTTTTTTTCTCCATCAGAAAAGTCTGAAGTTCATTCTGTTCCCCTGGACTTTTTATCAGATAGAAAAATAGCACCTGCAATCATTTAAATGTTTCAACCTTTCCCTACTACCTCATGAAGTAGATGTTTGTGAACACTTGCCATTTCTACAAGAACTTCCTCCCCATCATATCTGACAGTCTAGGGCTCCCTCCAATATAATTGGCTACTCCAATATCTGGAGATGTATAATTGAGTAGGAACCACGGCTGCCCAGGGAACACCAAGGTATGGGCTATAATAAGCCAATTAAACTTACAAGTTTAGAATCAGTACTTGTTGGGAGGTTGGGTTGGGTAGTGTTAAGCTTTGTATTTGTACAATATTTGTAAAAATACAAGTTGGGAACAGAGGAGACTCACTTAAACCAGTGCCTGTCCTTTGAAGATAGAAACTGGTAAAAGATAATTCTGAGGAAGAAAGGCAGGCCTTATACAGGAAGAAAGATAGACCAAGCAAAGATGAGAAACTCACACACCCCCAAACAAGGTACAGACACTAAAATAGCATTTCTCATGTTGACTTGACTGCCCAAGTAGGGTACATTTTTCACCCTGGGGGTCACAAGAGATTCCTGCATATCTTTCCAAGGAGTTTCGTAATTTGCTTAAACCATTTTGGGTTACTCCTCTTCTATGTAACCTGCTTGAGATACTCATTTCTGTCTTCTTTCTTGACAAAGGTAAAAAGGGTGAAAGGGTAATTTTCCTCTTTCCTTCCAACTCCTATCTTTGTGTGTGTGTGTGTGTGTGTGTGTGTGTGTACAGCTGTTCTTGTTGAGGTATATTTAAGTGTGTGTTCATGACAAACTTGGGTGCCATCCTTCAGAATGCCATGCATCTCCTTTGAGATTGGGTCTCTCACTGGCCTGAAACTCACTGACCAGGCTTGACTACCTGGCTTGAGAGCCCCAGGTAGCCTCTTGTCTCTACATCCTCAGCACTTGCGTTACAAGCTCATGACCACCATGCCTAGCATTCTTAAGTAGGTTCTAGTTATTAAACACAGGTGCTTGTGCTGGTAAGCCAACTGAGCTAACTACCCAGTCACATTTTCAGCTTTTCCTTATTATTATTACAGTTCACTGTCCTATATGGTAACTACAAATTCTTTGTGTCTATCATGTTCCTGATGCATTGTTCATCTGTGTAGAACATCTAATACACGCTAATCAGTACCAAAGTTGGCCATAAAGCATCTCATAGATAACATTATGTTGGTTGCCTGTTGAAGTGGTATTGGTTACTTACCTTACATGTGACAAAATACTTTACAGAATGATCTTAAGGGAGGAGAGGTTTATTTTGGCTCACAGTTTTGAATGCACAGTCCATAATGCTATAGGCATGGAGGCTGCCAGGGAAATATGAAGCTCAGCTCAGAAGCAAAGCTTTAGGTATAGATATCAAGGGCTCATCCCCAAGTGACTCACTTGCACCAGCCATGCCTTCTGACCTACAGCCTCCCAAAGCCAACCATTCACTGAGATGGTATTCAAACATGTGAGTCTGGGGGGGGGGGGCTTTAACATTCAAACTCTAATGAATAATTTGAACATATTCAGTTAAATAAAAGTCTATTAACAAATTTCATTTTACTGTTTTTAACGTGGCTGTTAGAATGCTTTAAATTCCATAAATGGTCACATTGCATCTCTCTTGTACAGTGTCAATGGATGGTCAAGATCAATCTCTTGGTCACAGATCATAGACACAGGTGTTGTTGTTGTTGTTAATTTGAAAACTCTCCTGAACGAAGCACTTACCCAGTCCCGTAGTCGGCAGTGAGACTGACCATGGACTCCAACTGGACTTCCTGGGTTGGACTGGTGTGTGAGTATGTGTGTGTGTGTGTGTGTGTGTATGTGTGTGTATGTGTGTGTGTTTGTGTGTGTGTGTTTGTGTGTGTATGTGTGTGTGTATGTGTGTGTATGTGTGTGTGTACGTGTGTGTGTATGTGTATGTGTATGGTGTGTATGTGTGTGTGTATGTGTGTGTATGTGTGTGTATGTGTGTATATGTGTGTGTGTATGTGTGTGTGTATGTGTGTGTGTGTGTGTGTGTGTGTGAGAGAGAGAGAGAGAGAGAGAGAGAGAGACTNGTGTGTATGTGTGTGTGTATGTGTGTGTGTGTGTGTGTGTGTGTGAGAGAGAGAGAGAGAGAGAGAGAGAGAGACTAGTGCTGCCAGGAGATGACAGGATGGAGAGTTGGAGTCTGTAGTGCAGGAAGCCTGTAGTTTTCTGCCCTGCAGTGCAGCAAAGGCAGTAAGTTCTCATGTGCTGATGCCTGAACACCAAGGGGAGTTCATCACAGACCACCGTGCTGCAAGCTGAGATCTCTGCATCTAAGCCATAGTTTGGCTCTGCCACTGGAGGGAATGCCTCCCAAAACAAACAGCTGAAAACTACCCCACTTCCTGGCACCAAAGTAAGATCTGTGATTTGAGATAGGACAGAAATGATACACTTCATCAGTCATGTGGGTCAGGGACTCACAGCCAGGCTTAATTTCATTTAGAAAAATAAATGTAAAGTTTTCTTCACCTTACCAGTGTGGAATAAATTTGTAGCTGCTTCACAGACAGTCTTTGGCTTATGCACCTGCAAGTTTTCAAAAATATATGCAGGGAATCTGAAGCCAAAGGGCCCTGGGCATCTGTGCATCTGCTGGCCGCAGGTCTCATCCTGCATAGCTTTCATTAGAGAAGCAGGATGCATGCTTTCCAGGTGCATGTATTCCTCGGAATCTATGCAGAAAAACCAATAGTTGGAAATCAAGAAATTTTTCCACTAATGCAGAAGCTACCATAACGAGATCTCTGAGTCTAGAAGGATCTTAGGGACACTATAGTCCAATATCCCCTTTCTGCTGGGGAGAAGCGCAAAGCTAGAAAAGAGGGTGGGTTGGATTTTCTCAAGATCCATACCACTTGTCTTAGTTAGAGTTTTACGGCTGTGAACAGACACCATGACCAAGGCAACTCTTATAAGGACAACATTTAATTGGTGCTGACTTTCAGGTCCAGAGGTTCAGTCCATTATCATCAAGGTGGTAGCATCTAAGCAAGCCTGGTGCACAAGGAGCTGAGAGTTCTACATCTGCATCTTAAGGCCATTAGGAGAAGACTGGCTCCCATGTGGTCAGAAGGAGGGTATCATTACCCATCCCCACAGTGACACACTTCCTCCAACAAGGCCACACCTCCTCTCACAGGGCCATACCTCCTAATAGTGCTATTCCCTAGGCCAAGAACATTGAACCCACCATACCACCATAGTGGAAAATGACTTTGAACTCCTTTTCCTCCTGCCTTCACTTCCCAAATGCTGGGATGACATATAGAAACCACAACAGCTGGCTTAGGTCTTCTGAATCTTTGTTCTAGTATTCTTTGTGTTTTTCTGGTGTGTAGGGAAAGTCAAAACATGCATTTGGCAGAAGGCCAGTAGAGAGTGAGAAGGCAGATCCTAGAAGTTATGGATATGGGTCTCTGTGTAGATCTGCTATTCCACTACAATAGTGGTTAAATCTCTAGAAGTTGTCTAGAAGACAACTCTTTTTAACTCACTTAAGTATCTCAAGTAATCCTACAGCCAAATCATAAACATGTCAGCCCCAGGTCTTTCTGTCCCTAAAGAAGCTATACAATTGGTAAGATTCCTGGTACAAGCGACAGACAAGTAGATCAATGGAATAGAATTGAAGATCCAGAAATGAATCCACACACCTATGGTCACTTGATTTTTGACAAGGGAGCTAAAACCATC
>NC_034590.1:88971809-88979721 GCF_900095145.1 Mus pahari | reverse complement strand
GGTATAGGGAACTTTCGGGATACCATTTGAAATGTAAATAAAGAAAAAAAAAGATTCCTGGTACAGCTTTTCTACCCAGATGATACACAGGTATCTCATTTGAAACCTTTCCTTTTTATAGAAAAAAGGAAATGAAATTTACCAAAACTGTGTATATGCATATGCTGTATGCAATTAAAATTCAACCTAGTATAGAGGCTGCAGTCATTACCCCAAATCAGAACAACATGGCCAAGATAGGTGTTCATTATTATCTCATGAAACCATCTGTAATAAGCAGTTATGGGCCAGTAAAGTGGTCCCCACGTACCTGTGCTCTGGATCATTCTGTCTTGTAGCTCCTCCATACATAAGAGATTATTCTTCATTCTGTGTCTCAATGCTGCAATCCAGCCAATGATGATGGAGATAATGAGGAACATGAACAGTTTGACCTTGCCTTATCTCTTCTGCTCCCACACATGGACTAGAACTTGGACACATGGCCATCCCTTATCATGGTGGACATGACAAAAAACAAAACAACAAACAAACAAACAAATAAAACCCACAGTCATGATTCTGAGGAGCTATGCACCCAGCAATGAGCCTGTTACCATAGAAAAGCAGAGTAATGGATACGGGAGACTGCCAGTGGTGCATTCTCATTCCTGTGGGTACAGCTGCTCATGCACATAAACGAATGAGCTCAAATGGGAACACATACTTTCATTCTACAAACGTGATGTCAGTACTAACGTACATCACTCAAACATGTGCAAATGTACACCCTCGGATTCTCTGCATATTTTCATATGCATTCACACATTGGTTTATGGGCAAATGTGTTAAGCACTAACATAGTAATTTAGTTATGCCACTATTATATCAATAGATACAGTGAAAGGGAAGCAATCAAGTCCATTATTCCACTCTGTAGTACAGGGATCATCCCATCCCAGTCAGCTTATTCCTGATTCAGTGAGGAAGCCCCTTGTTAAGCGTATATTATATTCAGAAAAGCACATAGAACAAGAGCAAGAATGTACAGTACAATAACATGCAAAGCATGCATGAACATATGTCTACAAAGAGATCCACATCTATAATTAGGGAAGCTACTCTCTATTGGCCTCTGCCAAACACATTCTTGAAGTTTCCTTGTGTACCAGAAGAACATGTAGATTACTAGAACAAAGATTAAGGAGACCTAAGCCAGGTGTTGTGGTCCATACCTGCAATCCAGGCACTTGAGAAATTGAGGCAGGAAGATGATGAGTTCAAATTCCTCTTTCACTGCAGAGTGAGTTCAAGGCTACCTTGAGGTGCCTAAGACCCTGTCTTAAAAGCAACAATAGCAACAACAAAAAACCCCACCATTGACTAAATTCTATGTGAAGGGGGACAGAGTTAGATGGCACTCTGGTGTATTGTATAACACTCAAAAAAGCAGCATATAAGTGGATGGGTGGGTGAATGAATTGATAGAAAACTGGATGGGTGTATAGATGGATGGGTGAGTAGATAAATGTATACATGCTTGGGCAGGATTATTTGGCTCCTGCCTGCAACCATAGTACCATGTAGACCTCTTCCTCTAACTGTAGTGGTGCGAGGAACCCGGTTTACATCTTGCTATTTTAACTCGGGATTCAAAAGCTCTATGCACCCTGTTACCCTCACATTATCCTTAAAGACACCTCTGTGGTCCCTTACAGTTCCACAATGTATGACACAAAATGACAACAAAGAAGAAAAACGCCCTCCAATCAGTGTGATCCTCCAAGGCTCTTCCTAACCCTGTGCTAAGAGGCTCTATATGAGTTACAAAATGCCTGACAGAAACAGGTCGAAGGAAGAAAGGTTCATTCAATTCATATTCTCCGAAGATGGAAGAGAAGGCAGGCTAGAGACCGTTACGTGGAGAGCCAGAGGACACAACTCACATGGCAATGACCTGAGAGGGTAAAAACTTGGGACAAAACCAAAAGTGAATATAACGTTCACCCTGAATGACCTTTCCCCACCATCCAGGGCCTGTGTCTCAAAGTCTCCACAGGCTTCCAGAAGAGTGAAGGACCGAGTGTTCAAAGATATGAGTCTGTGGGGAACATTTCAGATTCAAACCATAGCTTAGCCCTTTCACAGTCAGAGGCAAAGTCCCGCCTCCCGGAATCTCTCAGCTAACAGGGATAAAACACTATGGCCCTGCCACCAGGATCCATACAGGCCTGGGCCCCACTCAGCCCTCATTTGAAGCTTCAATTTCCTCTGAGGTGAGTGGCAGTAGCATGAAGTCATGAGGGCCCCAGGTGCACTTCTTACAGCAAATGCTCTTTAAAACTATTTGGTGATAGTAATAGGGGAAAGGGAGACCGCCTCAAAATATTCTAGTTTTCCAGAGCCAGAAGTAGCAAACTGCTATATTCTTGGTCACGTTCAGCAGCTTGAAATGGTTACAAGTAAATAAAAAAAAAAAAAGAAAGAAAAGAAGAAAAAAAAGGAGAGAGGATTGGATTTAGATTAAAATGCCCAATCAGTGGTTTATTAGCTATGTCTCTGGCTGAGTCACTGAACCTCTCTGTGTTTCAATTTTTCCTTACTTAAATATGGAGTATGCTTCTTAACTTTCATGTTGAAAATCAAATGAGTAAGGCAGATATAAGGATTCACCTTCTTGTTGCCCAGGCTTAGGGACTCTGAGTGGGAACAGAAAGTCTCACAGGAAACCTACAGGCTTAACTCCTTGGGATGTGGATTTCCAGTCAGTTCTCCTCCATCTTCTCATCAAAGCCGCCGTCAGCCCATTGTATGACAATGCCCTCCCTTTTATTTATCTCCAAACCAAAGAGAAAGAGTGGGCTGGCTCGAGGGTTAGGCAGACAATGCTGTGAAATATAAATTGCTCCCACAGCCAGCCCTGACAAAGATTTGAGGCCCTGTATGAATGAACTGCAAATTTCTGCCCCATTCCCTTGGCTCAGGGGAGGACACCGGAGCTTCATCATCATCTGGCTCCATGGAGAAATAGATGAGTCTCCGGGATTCCTGGAAAATGACAGGTAGGAGGAGGCTTCTGGGACAAGCAAGACAATTTACTTACACAGTAGCATCTAAATAACAATGCCCAGCTGTCCTTAGGAAGTTCCCATGACTCTGGCAAAGGAGGCTGCTTCCAGCAGGTTATTAACTGCCCTGTCTGCTGTGTCATTGCAGAAGGACAGGGGCTACTCCCTCTTTGTGTTTGGCTTGCATACGCTGTAGTGTACATACACATGGAGGAGGGAGGTGGTGGAGAGCCTGAGGCTCTAAGCTCAACGTGCAGGAGAGAAAACCTTCTCCGGTGTAATGTTCTCCGACTGCTCTCTCAAGTGCCAAGTGTTCCTCCAATGATCTTCTGCCAGCATTGACTCACCTAGTCCTCCCAGCAGCTCCTGTGATGTGGGTAGTCTTCTGCCTTTTTCCAGTTGTGGAGGATGTGGCTTCATAGCTTCAAAACTTCCAGTCTATAGCTGCTTGGCTCTATTGCCTTTGGGTCTATGGCAAGGTGGCAGCTCATGAGTAGGGACTGCTCACCTCCGGATGACCAGGAAACATAGAGAGCATATATGGAGTCAGGGTCCCAATACCCTCTTCAAGGACATGGCCTCAGGACTTCACTTCTTTGCATTAGGCTTCACTTCTTCTTATTTCTCTACTGCCTACTTTGGGGGACAACCGAACTCCAAACTACGACAGAAAACATGGCCAAGGAATCCCTCTTCCCCAAACATTACATGACATGGGAAAGGCAGGACCTGAAGCTGAATCAGTGGTACGTGACTCAAAAATCACGCTTTTCAGTATGTCTGAATGGTACCCAGGAGTCCTTGATGGTGGAGCCCAGATGCCCTGCAGTACTAAGATCCTGTCTGATGAGCAAAGCCGCAAACATGTCTTGGATACCAAGTAGGTGGTGCCGAGCTGAACGCACTGACAGCATGGAGCTGATCGGATCAGGATGCTGCAGAGAGAGGGGTGCCGGAGCTAGACATGTGCGCCAGCTGTCACAGCGCAGCAGCCACTGTGCTGGGCACCATATGTTAACTCGCTCCTTTTTCACTAGCACTTTTGCAAGCAGGTACAGCTACACCCCCATTTCACAAAGGAGGCTAGTGAGGCACAAACAGTCTGTGATTTCCCCAAGTTTAAAGTCAGCATTGGCAGGGGCAGAAATCAAAATGGCTGAGGCACACCTACCCAGCCTGTCTCCAGCCAGCCCAGTTCTTATCACACAGATCAAGATATGGTAGGGCACAGAACTATCTGGGTTAAGTGCCAAGGGCCTGAAAAGTTACCCAGGAACAGCTTCACAGATCTAATATTGCTTGGGGCATCTTGAAGGATAGGAGCATTTCAAGACAGATGGAGAAGGGAGACAGGGAGCATTCATGAAGATGATATAGCAAGAGCAAATGAACAGACAGGTACTGTTTGGGTTCTAAAAGTGGACAGCGTGCAGCCTGGCTTCTCTGACCAGTAAGGAGGGAATCAAGAAGAGAAATTTGATAAGAGACTACTCAAGCACAAAGGCAAGAGCCTTGGACTCTGAGCCATGAGTAGATTTGGGGGCCATTATGTCTATGCTTTGAGGTGGCAGTGGGTAATAGGAGCCAAGGGGACTGAGCCCCAAGATGAGGAAAGAGGAAAACGGTGAAAACATTTATGGCAAGAGTTTGATGGCAAGACAAAGGAGAAGGGTGGAGAAACAGAGAGACGAAAAGAAGGGAGATATATGCTAAGGAAAGAAATGGGCAGAGTTGGGGAAATGGGAAGAGGAGTCAAAAAGGTAGTAGAGGCAGAGAAAGAGAAGAGAGAGGAGGGGGTGGGCAAGAACAAGTGGAGAGAGAAGGTGGAGGGGGAAGGGGATAGAGGAAGAAAGGGATGAGAGAAGAGGGGGAAGAGAGAGAAAAGGGGCAGAGAGAGCAAAGAGAGGCCAAACAGTTCATTTTATAGCAAGCTAGGGCTACCTGGCTATTTGTCAGGTAATTGCTGGGTAGAGTCTGGAAGGAATGCCGACAGGGTTCACAATCTGGTGGCTAGTATACATCATGGATGATATAAACAGACACTTATCCAACATCCTTCATCCTATAGGAGGAAGGGTGGCCCCTAAATCTTCCTCACTTCTGATTGTACCAGAGAGCCACATTCTAGCTCTAACAAGCCTTTGGCACCCTTCAGTCCTTGCTGCTTTTCCTTTCAGAGCACTGGAGCTCACTGTCTTCTGTGAGCCATGCTACTGGTATTGTTTGGAATCTTTGTTTGAACTAGCTAGAGCAAATACCAAAAAGTTGTTGCCTAAAGGACCAAAATGTGGACTTTCCACATGCAGCTATGTTTAGACTTCTCTAAGCATTTAAGAACTTATATCTAGGCATATCACAAAGAAATTCTGTGACATGCTGAGATGGACCATGGTATGAAGGTTTCTTCTAGGGCTCTCTGAGTGGTTCTAAGGAGCAGCTACAACCAAGAGCCAATAGATTCAGTCTTACAACTGTCCCATTTTGCTTGCTTCAGTCAGCATTTGAACACTAATACTCTGGAGATGGCGGCAACACTCTCCCCCCATACTTCACACCATCACTGAGAACTAGGGGATCCTTGTTTGAAGGTCAGATTAATCTCTTCTATGATAATGTACATATCTATACCCAAACCAAGTCTTTGTTCCAATACCCTGAGGGTTGATACCAGACCACAAAAGCCCTTCAGGGTCTTCTGCCTTAGTAAAGACTTCATCAAGTCCCCACATATGGGGACACATAAGGTTTGGAGAACTTGCCATCTTAAGCCACATTTACTTTCCAGGCACCCATTGAGCTCTGGTGACATTGCAATTCAACATCGTCCATGAGGAGCCAGGGGAATCCCCTGTCCTCTCCTCAACCCAGCCCAGTCCAGCCATCCCCAGTGGAGCAAGCCAGCATGTGGTGTTCTTTTAATTAAGTCCCACAGCAGTGCCAAGTGCTTCCAGAGATGCAGTGTAGGAGTTGTCTCTGAAGTATGAAGCAGGTTGGCAAGGTGGGGGTCATGATTGATCTTCCCACAATAGAGCCAATTTGCTTCTAATGACTTGACATCCAGCCAGCATCAATCCAAACTCACAGGGGCCTCCATGATCCATTTGTTTTCTCTGCAAACCAGAACCAAGTTTTCACTCCAGGGAAGTCAGTTCATAAGGATGCCATTTCTTGAGACATATTAGTCTGGAAAGCAGAGAATGCAATCTCAGATGCTTACAGAGGCCATAGAAGAAACATAAATAAGTGGAGAACACCAGAGAGGTGGGTAAGAGGAGGTGCAGCTTGAAAGCCAGTCTCCATAACTGCCTGTCCTTTATCTAGACTGTGACATGAGTAAGAAAGAAAGCTTCACCGATTACAGGTGTGTGTGTGTGTGTGTGTGTGTGTGTGTGTGTGTGTGTGTGTTGTGTTTCTGGAGGTGTGACTGATGATACCCTTATTCACTGACAGTTTCATGATTCTAACCATGTCACTGTCCATCAAATCAGCTGTCCTTTCCATTTGACCCACGCTGGATGAAATGAACTATGTCTTAGGATGTAGAAAGACTCATAGCTGTTGACTGTGATTTATCTATGGGAAGTTCCATAACAAAAACCATCTGCCCATTCATTCCTGCTCCTTGAAGCCTTTGAGGGTCTCTGAAATCTGCCCTTGAAAGCCTGGAACAAGATGATGGAATTCTTGACCTTACTGATGCACAGGATTTATTCTCTAAACCTGGTGCTATATAGTTCATTTTCTGTTGCTATGACTGAAGACTCCAGACTGAGTAACTTGCAGAGAAATGTGTTCCTCGCAGTTCTAAGAGTTTAAAAGTCTAAAGTCAAGGACTACATCTAGTACCATCTTTCTTGGTGGTGGGTCTTCTATGATGAATCTTACAGCAGATGGGGGCATCATGCCATGCCAAGGAAAGGTAATTCTTATAGCAAAGCCATTTCTTTCATAAATCATTAGTCTACTGATGAGTTAGTTCATTGGTGAGGTTGCCTTCACACAGGTTAACTTGGAAGACAAGGATGCTCTGGCTAAGCTGGTGGAAGCTATTTAGACCAATTATAGTGATGGATACAATGAGATCCACCACCACTGGGAGCTGGAAAAAAGCAAAGGCCGAAATATTTGCAACTTAACGGGGTTAAATGTGCACGGCTAAGTTTCTGTATATAAATATAATTACAAAATTATCTTCAAAAACCAAAAAAGAAAAAGAAAAGAAAGAAGAGAAGAGAAGAGAAAAGAAAAGAAAAGAAAAGAAAAGAAAAGAAAAGAAAAGAAAAGAAAAGAAAAGAAAAGAAAAGAAAAGACCTTCATAATACCCAGCTGTTGGGCACTTTCTTAATTGGTTATTGATGAGGGAGACCCCAGCCCATTATGGGTGATACTACTACTGGGCTGCTGGTCTTGGTTTCTATAAGAAAGCAGGCCAAGCAAGTCATTTTAAGCTAACCAGTAAGCGGTACCCCTCCATGACCTCTGCATCAGCCTCTGCCTAAGATCTCAGCCCTGTTTGAGTTCCTGTCCTAACTTCCTTTAGTGATGGCTTATGGATGGGGAAGTGAAAGGCAAATAAATCCTTTCCTCCCCAACTTGCTTTTGGCCATGGTATTTCTTAATAGCAATGGTAACCCAAACTAAGACACTGACCCTGTCAAGGAATTTGTCAAGACTATTACGAAGTGGGTCTGGAGAGATGGCTCAGCAGTTAAGACCATTTGATTGCTCTTCCAGAGGTCCTGAGTTCAATTCCCAGCAACCACATAGTGGCTCACAACCATCTGTAATGGGATCCAGTGCCCTTCCTGGTGTGTCTGAAGACAGTTACAGTGTACTCAAATAAATAAAAAATTTATATATATATA
>NC_034590.1:88966134-88971773 GCF_900095145.1 Mus pahari | reverse complement strand
TATTATATATATATATATATATATATATATATATATATATATATATAACTAAGACTCAAAGCTAAACTTTGCTAGGGTTAAGCAGTAAAATCAGCACACAGGAGAAGGAAAGTTTGTGACGTGCCTACCAGTGCTGTTGAATGCAGTTTCCATTATCTCCCAACAGCACTGTGAAGGATGGAATAGTATCCCCAATTAGCCCAAGAAGAAACTGACTCTCAGCAAAGGAGAGAAATTGCTAAATGTCTCGCTAATTAGAGTAATCAAGCTTTGAAACCAGGTCCATTTGGTTCCAAAATATATTGGACCTGGCTATCTGTTTGCTGTGTTTCAGAGAAAGCACAGCTCCCCTAAAGTTCCCTTTGAGACATGTGTATCCTTAAGTTAGAAAGGAGTTAATCAAGGCTCCTGAGCTAATCTAGCCTCCCATATCCACGAGGCTCAAAAGGTTCAGAGTGGCTCAAAGTTCCAGTTTGCTGTCCACACAGTGTTTATTCTTGACTAAGGCCAATCTACAGAGCCTAAAGTCCTTGGTTAGTGACAAAATCCCCCTCCTCTCACCAGCCACATCATAAGCTCTGCCATGGCAGCTGACTGGTCCAGATGTTTTGATAGTAATTTGGCTTTGAGGACACTCTGAACAAACCCAGATGCTTCTCTCCATGATATAAAGAAAGGCTGGGCCTCAAAAACTGAGGGGTGAAAATGAAATCATGGGATCTTCTTCACCTATACTAAACATGTGTTATTTTAAAAAAAAAAAAAAAAAAAAAACCTCATGCTTCTGAAAAGTATGCTGTTTGCAGGAGCCATCTTCCAAGAAGACTGAGAAAGACTTGAGGGGGCCAGCTTTGGCAGCTGATTAATTGCCTGTCACCTGGTGATACCAGGAGCTGCTGAGTCTGGTCCTGTCTGCCTCACAGATAAGAGATGCTGCCAATATCAAAGTTCCCCCGCTCCCCTTCCTTGGAAGAGAGGACAAGGCTAGTCTCTGTCTTTGCTTACCCTGAGGGAAGCCAGCTTCTCAGAGAAATCCAAATGCTCGACAAGGACTTCTGGACATCAGAGCTTTCCCACATGGTCTGTTACTATATCGCTTTCTGCAAAAACTGTGCAAGGACAAATCACAGAAGGTTAATGAAGCAAAATCAAATACTGCAGAAACATGAAGCTTTATCCATGTTCCTAAGACCATGGGCCTAGGAAGCTCTCAGAGAGAGAGGAAACTGGAGTAGAAAAGGAAGGAGTTGTTATTGGTCCAGTTCTCTCTGGCCTTGCCCTTCCTGACAATGCCCCTGCATCATAGAAACCTTGATATCCCACACACTGGCATATGCAAGATCACAAAAGAGCCAAAGAAAAGGCCTCTGCTATTTCAAGAGCACATAAGGCAAACCCCACTAAGCAAGGAAGCCTTTATGTTTTTCTGCTTTCTTAAGAGGACCTCCTGTTTTCATTCCCTTAGCTTGTTAATTGCCCTTCTGCAGCTGGGTGCTGCTAATTACAAATGAAAGGTATTTATTCATTATAGGAGACCAGCAGGAGAGTCTCTACTCAGCAGCACTGTGTTAATTTGAGTTTGGCTTCAGAAGGTCATAAAGCTGCTTTGAATGAAAAGGTTTACTGAAAGAGCCCTTTCCCCTCCTCTCCTTCACCTTTCCCAAGGAGACCCTGGAAAGTTCTTCCCACTCCTATCTATCTCAGTGTTTATTAAAGCTTATTTTTGATGTTTCTTCCAGAGTTCATATGTTGAAGATTTGTTCCTCAAGGTCATGCTAATGCCCCGCGATGAAACCTTTAAGAGGTGAGGCCTACAGTGGAAGCGAGGTCATCCAGAGCACGGTCTTTTGATTTGACTTTGCTCTTTGTTATTGTCTGTTTGCTTGCTTGCTTGCTTGCTTGCTTGCTTAAGACAAAGTCTCAGGTCCCACGAAAGCCTCAAATTCATATGTATCTTAGATGACCTTGAACTCCTGACCTTCCTGTCTTTGTTGCCCAACTACTGGAAGTATACTATACACCAAGGGCATGCTTTCCAGGGAGACCGTGGGAAACCCAGCCCACCCACTCCCCTCCCTCTGCTTGGACTGCCTTGAATGAGCAGTCTAGTTCTGCCCCATGTTTCTTGGCATAACATGCCGCCTCCCTCTGGCCCACAGTGACAAAGTCTAGCAACCATCTATTGAAACCATAGCCAGAGTAATCCTTCCTTCTTGTAAGATCCCTCGGGGAACTTAAGTCACAGCCACAGAACTCCCAACTAACCTCACGTTACCCGGCTCACAGTCAATCCTGCTGATCCTGCCATCTCAAGCACAGCCTCTTCCTCTTCTGTTTGCTCCTTCAGCATCTGCACTGCAGTATAATAGATCCTTCTGCACTCTCCGAAATTTCTATTTTGTGTCCCCTGTGTCTACTTGAATGGTTGGTCTGGTCCACTGTTTTAATTGACAATCTATTTGCCTACAAGTGAAGGAAGAAGGCTGAACACGTACCCCCATCTGACCTTGACTAGGAGCTATAATCTCATTCTAGTTTTTACCAGAGAGCACTGGCTTTGGAGGCAGCAAGCATTATCTAATAGTACCTATATTGTATAGTGTCCACCTGGCAGAGCTGGGAGACACTGCAGGAAGACAGCAGCTGCGTCCCTATTGCAATCTCTTCTTCAAACTTTCCCATCTTTAGAAGTTACATTGTAATTCCACTCAAGCTCAAGGATGAATGTGTATTTTTCACATGAGATGCTGTTTTCTAACTCTCAATAATAATAATAATGATGAATAATTCACATCACCTTGATCTCCTTTGTTGTCTAATTAATTGCTCTAGCTAGAACTTCTAGTATTTTGTTGGATAGGGATAGAGTGGCCAATTGCTTTTAGTTTCTCTCCATTTAATTTGATAATGGCTGTTGATTTGCTATATATTGCTTTTATTATGTTTAGGTATGTGCCATGAATTCCTGATCTCTCCAAGGCTTTTAACATGAAGGGGTGCTGTATTTTGTCAAAGGCTTTTTCAGCATCTAATAAAATGACCATGTGGCTTTTTTCCTTGAGTTTGTTTATTTAGTGGATTTTGTTGATGGATTTTCATATATTGAACCATCCCTGCATTCCTGGGATGAAGCCTACTTGATCGTGGTGAATGGTGGTTTTGATGTGTTCTTGGATTCAGTTTGAGGGAATTTTATTGAGTATTTTTGCATCGGTATTTATAAGTGAAATTGGCCTGAGTGAGGAAACTCAGACCCAAAAGGACATACATGGTTTGTACTCACTGATAAGTGGATATTAGCCCAAAAGTACAGCGTACCTAGGATACAACCCATAGACTGTAAGAAGTGTGAAAAGCAGAAAGTCACAAATGAGGATGCTTCAGTCCCACTTAGAAGGGGGAAGAAAATAATCACAAGAGGCAGAAGGAGGGAGGGACGTAGGTGGGAGAGGTGAGTAGGAGGGGGAAAAACTAACAGGATCAGGTATGAGGGGGTTACAGGAGAGAAGATCAGAGGGCCAGGAGAATTCATGGAAATAAGCAGCATGCAGGGAGGGGAGAAGGGGGATATGGGAGAATCCTCTAGAAAGTACCAGAGACACGGGAGATGAGAGACTCTGAGAACTCAATGGGGGTGACCTTAGCCAAAATGCCCATCACTGCAGAGAGGGAACTCTAAGAGTCCACCTCCAGACAGGGACCCAAGTCAAAATTTCTGACCCAGAATTGTTCCTGTCTAAAAGAAGCAGGGACAAAACTGTAGACGAGACCTAAGGAAAAGCAGTCTAATAACCGGCCCAACTTGGAATCCATCTCATGGGGTGTGGGCACCAAGGCCTGACACTATTACTGATGCTATGATGTGCTTACAAATGGGAGCTTAGCATGGCTGTCCTCTGAGAGTTCCTACCAGCAACTGACTGAGACAGACGCAGATACTTACACCCAACCATTGGACTGGAGTCAGGGACCCCTAGGGTTGAATTAGGGGAAGGATTGAAGAAGCCAAAAGGGAGGTGACCTCATAGGAAGACCAGTAGTCTCAACTAACCCAGACCCTAGGGAGCTCCCAGAGACTGAGGCACCAATCGGGAGCGTACACTGGCTGATCCAAGGCCCCTGGCACATATATAGCAGAAGTCTGCCTGGTCAGGCCTCAGTGGGAGAAGATGAGCTTAATCCTTGAGAGACTTGAGGACCCAGGGAAGGGGAGGGGGCCTGTGGGAGGACAGCATCCTCTGGGAGGCAAGGGGGAGGAGGAATGAGATGAGGAACTGTGGGGGGGAGTGGGAGAAGGAACGATGACTGGAATGTAAATAATTTCAAAAATAAATAAAAAAAAAAATGGACAATTATTTAGGCCTCAGCTACTGCTTTCTTTAATTCTAATGTGTATTGACTCTTTTCTCTCAACACTCCTAATAGGCAGAACTATTATTTTTTTCCCTTTTCCAGATAAGGAAACTGACTCCCCAAGAGCTCAAACATCTCTTTCAAAGTTGGATCACTACTCAAATATGGAGCAAAAGTAGGTAGGGTATGACTGCAGGGGGCAGCAATCAATGAGTAGCCAGGACCTTTAAGTGGAAAGAAGAGGGAAGAGCTGGGAAGACAAGAGTCCACAATGGAACCTGAACGACTCAAAGTCCTAGGTTCCCCAAGGTGGCTACAGCATTGGTTGTGAGCCAAAAGCCAGCAGTGTCCACCATGAAGCATTTTAGAAACTTTTTTTAAAACCAATAAAATGTAATCCATCAAAACATGGAGGAATTGAGGTCACTGTGAGGATGAGATTGCAATCCTGAAAGATTCACTGTCTTCCCTCTATGAAGTGCAGAGAAAAAAGATCTGAAATGGAAGAGGCAGGCCTAGTGTTGGCCATATCCTTCAGGTCCCCAGGTCTAGCCACACCTACAGGTTCACCTCTCCTCTGAAGTTTGTTAACAGATGGACATCCAATGCTGCTATATCCTAATAATTAAAGAATCATCTGTGGACTAGTTAAGCTAACAACACATTCTCTTTATTTATTAAAGGACTCAATGGACTTTACCATTTATGTCTATAGTACATCAGCTTTATTCTGTTATTTTCTCTTTATTGTTAATATTATTATGCTATGGAACATGGCTAGATTATTTAGTTTTAGATAAGAAGTTACTCACTCACTCAAACGTCACTTCTAATCAACATCATTAATTCCAGATCACAGATCTACACCTAAAGCTATAAAAATAAAACTTCTACAATAAAGCACAGGAAAATACCACTGAAACAAAAACCTCTCACAGCATTTCTAAAATACTAAACATAGATCACAAGTATATATACATATATACATATACATATACATAATAACTAGTTTTATTGAAATAAACTTCTAGCCTTTGTGTTATTTTTCTGTTACTATAACAAAGATAATGAGGTGAAATGAAAAAGTGTACACTTTGTCTCTCAGTTTGAAAGACATTAGTTGGTTCCATTGATTTTGGGCCTGTGGGGAGGAGGTATGAGAAGTGGGGGATAGACTACTCTGTGCCAACACAGACCCTGGCTTGATGGTCTACCTGATGTCAGCTCAGACCCTGGCTTGATGGTCTACCTGATGTCAGCTCAGACCCTGGCTTGATGGTCTACCT
>NC_034590.1:88955824-88966004 GCF_900095145.1 Mus pahari | reverse complement strand
ACCTGATGTCAGCTCAGACCCTGGCTTGATGGTCTACCTGATGTCAGCTCAGACCCAGGATTGATGGTCTACCTGATGTCAGCTCAGACCCTGGCCTGATGGTCTACCTGATGTAGACTCCAGACATGTTAATAAACCTTGCTAGGCTTCAACTTTCACCTGTGCTAACTGAACTTACTGTGTAAGATTTATGGGGAATTTACAAAGCTAATGGTGTTGCATTGAATGTTGTTATCCCATCCCTTCCTGCCTCCTCGAGAATTCCTGTCAGCTCAGAACTGCAGAATATAGTCCCATTTGAAAAATAGCACATTTGCAGGTGTACTTAAGGATTGAGATAAGATCCCTAGGTTAGAGTTGTTCCTATATCAAATGAAAGTATGAAAGTAAGAGACAGTAACCCCACAGGAAGAACAACAATATCAAACAACCAGTCCTCTGAGAGCTCCCAGGGACTAAGCCATCAACAAAGGAGTACACGTGGATCCAGCTGCTTAAATTGCAGAGGATGGCTTTGTCATGCATCAGTGGGAGCAGAGGTCCTTGGTCCTATGAAGGCTAGATAGATGACCCAGTGTAGGGGAACTGAGGACAGGGAGGTGGGAGTGGGTGGGAGGGTGGAGGAACACCTTCATAGAAGCAGGGGGAGGAGGGGGAGGGAGAATGGGATAGGGAGTTTGAAGGGGGGAGAACCAGGAAAGAGGATAACATTTGAAATGTAAATAAAGAAAATATCCAATAAAAAAGAGAGAGAGCAAATGATTCTCTGGACTCAAAGGAGTTATGTGCACAAGCAGAACTGACACACACAGCACCCAAGGACATCCAGGTTACTGCATGTCATGGCCACACTGGGATGCTAATCCAACAGTTAGTATGATGCCCAGTGAGTGGATTGTTTTGCTGGTATCCATTTATCCTTATTCCTAAAGAGCAATGACCCTGTTCTGCATTCCTGAAGAGGCCACGATGCATCTAGCTATTATCTGTTTTCCCAGATCCAATAGCAATGAACATTTGTGGCCAGGCCATTTAACAAGCATAGATGAATTCCCTTGCACGGGTGGTGACTGGAAGTCTTTGTCCAAGTTGGAGGCAGGGTGATTTCTTTGTGACTTCTCTCCTGGGCTTAGAATCAATGATGTCTCTCTTTCAAAGTTTCTTCTTCTTGCTTGCCTATCTATGCCGGGGCTCTCCTCTTATGAGGTCATCCATTTCACTATAGTAACAGCCTCATTTTAACTTAATCTCTTTTCAGGTCCCCCTTTTCAATGCAGATAGGAAAGTACTAAGGCTGAAGACTTTAATATGATGTTTGAGAAGACACACTTCAGCCCTTACCAGGGGTTGATAAATGCTTATTGTACGGACGCATCAGTGCATAGAAGTCTATAGCTTGCAAAGACAGTTCAATTACATCAAACAAGGATTTATGGGGATAACTGCAAGGACCACAGATGTGCCCTGCTCAGGTCCTGCTGCAGGGAGCAGGCCTGACTCAGAGCATCCAGCCTGCACAGTGTTCATGTAGTCACTTTTGGCTGGGAAGCTCCAGCAAATGAAGTGCAAGAGAGGGAGGAGGGAAGGGAGGAAGAAAGGCTCAGGACCTCAGCCACTCCAACAGCTACAAACTCCTGTCTGAGAAGGTAGTGGCTTCTCTGGGTTTCCCCATTAGCCTATTAGACATCCCCCTGCCCCCACTACACCATGAGCTGAAGCCCCCCCCCCTCTGTCATCACTCTCTCTTTTCCTGGCACTGATATCAGACCTGCAACATTTTTAAAATCTCTCTTCATTGACTATAGTCCCTTCATTTTTATCCTTCATAGAAATCTCCACTGAATAAATCTTTCATATTTTGTCTTAGCCTGCTTGGGTTGCTCTAACAAAAGAACAGAGAAACAGACGGGGCATTTGAAACTACACCTGGTTACATCACACATCTCTGGTGACCGGAAGTGTGAAATGAGGTGGCCAGCACAGTGAGATATCAGTGAGGATGGCAGATTCTCCGTCATGCCCTGTGCCTCGCTGTTCTGCCTTACTTCAGACCAGGAACAGAAAAGCCAGCCAACCATAACCTGCAGCTTCTGACATCATCAGTAAAAATCACCCTTCCTTCCTTTAAAATAATTTCCTAGGTAGTTTATCACAGCAACAAAAGTTTGACTAAGAGTTTCTATAACAAAATAGCAGAGGAAAGCTAATATTATAAAGAGGAAAGGGTTGCCTGGATCACAATTAAGGAGGCTGGGAACCTTGCATTAAGCATCCCATTGATTGGCCCTCTAAAGAAAGTCTATGCAAATTATGGCAGGAGCCAAAGAGTAGCTTATGAATCTCACAAGAGAAAAACTTAATTCCTCCTATGGCAACGCCCCAAAGATCTAAGGGCCTTCCCCCGAGGTTTTCCCTTAAATGATCCATCACTTCATGCCTTAGCACACTGAGGAATAAGCTTTCTCAGCCTGAAGTTTTAGGGCACACTTCACATCCAATATATACCTGTATACCATATATACACTTCAATACCATATATACATACATCCCGTAGCCATAACACCTGTGCATGGCCATCCTTCACCTCCCTCTGCTCTGCCCCATCACACCTCTGTACCTCTCTTGCAGCCACAGAGAATTTGCCTGCAGGCCTGTCTGCTCGGTCTCCCTTGCCCTTGCTTGTCTTTTGAGAAGGGAATGCATTTGAGCATCTACTATTCACTTGGTGTGAAGCCCATCGCCCACAACCCCCAGCAAGGTCAAATCCCTACCCCATCTTCCAAATGAAACTTGGAGTTCCAGTAAAGCAAAGCCACTTGACCTGGGTCCTATAACTTCCATAAGATGTGGCATGGACCAGAATTCAAA
Organism: Mus pahari; assembly: GCF_900095145.1. Lineage (NCBI taxonomy): Eukaryota > Metazoa > Chordata > Mammalia > Rodentia > Muridae > Mus > Mus pahari. The sequence continues at coordinate 88,963,136 of NC_034590.1, read as the reverse complement.
CCCCCATCCTCCTCTCTAATACCAGCCCCTCCTCCCTACACACCCCATACAACCACAGTACCCCTGCCAACAGACAGCTGGGGCAGATGGGGTAGTTATCAGGACAGTCATGCCCTTCCTGCACACTGAGGGGGCTGAACTAACAGATATTTAGCTTCTTGCCTGCACTGACATTTTATTCTATGCTTCTTATCTTTCCTTTTGACACCACCTGCACTATTGGAGACAAGTCGCTGCTTTAAAAATAATGATAAAACTGCCTGTCAGTGGAAATAAGCTGCACGCACTATCTTGCTAATAGAAAGAAGCAGGGGGATTTCTGAGACACCTCTGCGAGTTCGTTAGGCATGCAAGATTAAACTCGAATTCATCTCGGCCCAGCCAGACGCATTCAGAAACTGAATTGCCAGGGATTGAATTTTCAGCCTCTCTGCGTTCACCATGAAGATGAGAGGGACCCAGACAAACAAGCAGCAAGCTGCTCATCAGAGAACAGAGTCTATGGCCCAAGGAATCTTGACCAGCTTGGACTCATCACATGAAAACCTAGGGTGCACACAGCTCTACCGCCTGCTGTGAGTTGCCTAAAGTCATGTCTTGATTCCTCAGTTTCCTGGCCTGTAAACTGAAGAAAATGACAGCATACCTGCCTCTGTCTGTTGTGGAGAACAAATAAATAGCTACTACATAAGGATAGCAGGGCTTCTGGTATGTGGGAATGCTCAAGGACGTAAGTCATAATTATTCTATAGAGTTTTCCCAAGTGAGTTCAAGAACCCAGGATCATGCTTCTAACATCGTGTACTCCCTAGGCCTGTGTCCTGATTCTGGCTACCTCCCACCCTATGCCCCCTCAACTAGTCTCCTCATCATCACCGAGGCCTGGTCCCAGGACCCCTAAGAGTACTAGTATTCAAAGATGCTCAAATCCTGTATATTAAATGATGTGCTGTTTACATCTAAGCTAGGCATATCTTCTGTAGATGCCAAATCATCTCCAGATCTTATGGTTCTGGTGGATCTAAAGTGCTCATGAAGGGTCACATGCTAAGGGCTTAGACCCAGCAGATGGTGCTGCAGGGAGGTGGTATGACCATTGGGAAGTAGGGGGAAATTTTGAAAGTGGTGATGAATTTAGAAAGTGGAGCCTAGTTGAAGGAAATGAGACAAATTTGCCCCTGCAGGGGATAATATTGGGATAGGCTCCCTCCCCCATTTATCGTCTATAGTTCCTTGCTGCCCCAAGGCAAGCAGCCAGCTTTTACACATGCTTTTGCCATGATGCATGTCTACAGCATGGACAAACAGCAATGAGGCCAAATGACCATGAGCTGAAAGACTGAAACTACAAGCCAAAATTAACATTTTTCTTAGCATATCATCTACTTCAGTTACGTTGTCACCGTAATGAAACACTAATACACGTATGTCTCATACGTTGCGTATGCCACATCCATGATTATACTGTGTTCTTCTTGGAACCACAACAAGGGGGAAATTCTTACAAGTTCAAGGCAGACAGTTTGTTTCAAATCTTTTTCATCCATCATGGCGGAATCCACACATGCAGAACCTTCAGCTACGGAAGGACGATTGCCCTTGTGGGTACATTCTACTCTCTCCTCATAGCCAAATTCCTATTCACACCTTGGGGGCTACTTCACCCAGGAACCTTCTCCTGCCTCCCTGCCAGGCAGGAAGATTGGATTTGGGGCTGCAGCGAAATCCCATTCAGCATGAGGCTTGGACCTACGGTCAGAGAGATGGCACTGCAGGGAGACTGCCCCCTCAGTTCACCTTGTCTAAGTCAGCACGTGGGAATACACTGGTGGAGACATGGTGTATCTCAGTGAAGATCTGGGAATCTTCCTGCAGACTTGGAAAACAATGAGGTTACTAATTTCTTAGGAAGCAGATTCTGTATTACCTGTCTCTGACTTCTAGCATTCCATCCTTCCTCTCCACGCAATAGCATCACCTTCAAGTCCCACACATAGAGAGCCTCATGACACTTTGAATTTGCCTCTTATGGTCCACCCTATGTTGTATGTGGCTAGCTTGTCACACTATGGATCCAAGAAATAGTCTGCATGCATTCTGATATAAGATTATCCATTTCTTGGCTGTGTGACCTCAGGGGAGTTATGTAACCTTTTTGAACTATAATTTCCTTGTTTGTGATAACTAATACTCATACCTTTCTCATAGTATTGCTCTCAGAGTTAAATGAGTCAAGTTGAAAACCTCCCAGAATAGGGTCCAGTGCACAGATATTTTCTCTAGCAAGCACTAGCAATGATCAGTATTACTTCTAACCCTTGCGTGCTTCTCCATCCATGTCCCCATCCAGAAGACTAGCGACTGACAACATTATTGATCCCTTTCCCCCTAGTCCATGCCGTAAGATAGTTCAAGGACAGGAGATCAGAAAGAGGAAGGACCAGGAAAAAGAAGAGAGATGGAAGAGAATGGAAACACTACCTCCTGGGGAGGCTCAGAAGATCTGGAAACTCACCATGAGGCTCAGAAGACTTCAGAAACTATAAATTTAAAAGGAACAGCCTGGAGGCTACAGAAACAGGCATCACTTGCTGTGGGAGAAGAGACTTTCCCTGAGCTGTCTGCAAGTAGACAGGAACTCCAGGGACACAGTTTTCTGGGTGGTCACTCATGTTGTGATAGGCTGGTCCCCCAAACTAGACTGGGGTGGAAGAGTTATTTCACTCTGTTGTTGGTGCCCTATCTGGAGCATGAAGGTGCTTGCTCTCATCTCAGGAACCTCCACACAATAGAAAGAGAACAAAGACAGGGATGAGGGATGAACCAAATGGCAAGAGAGAAAAGGCAAAGGGAAGTCCTCAAGTTTGGTTGACTGTAACACACATACCAAACCATCTGCCATTGTAGGATGTCTGATAAATTATATCCAAGCATAATTGGTCACTCTGTTACTTTTCCAAAAAAAAAAATGTAACTGCATTAAACTGCAAAATATTTCAAGTCTCTTACTGTGAGTTCATCATTTCTCATTTTGAAGGAGAGATGATTAGACACAGTAGAAATCACTTGAAAGCTGAGTCACATGGTGCAAGATAACTCCCTACAGTGGGCCAGGATGCAGCCTCTCCAAGTCCTTCCCAAACACATTTCAATCCCTATGCAGAGAGCAGGGGCCAGCGGTTCCTCCAGTGTTTACCATGTGGTTGGTCTCACACATTCACCTCAACTTAGCAGGTCTGATACTCAGTTCTTCAAGCAATAAATATCAACATCACTTCCAGTCTCATCTTGAGATTCCCACGATGCACATCCTCTAGATAACTGCTTAAAACCAAAATGTGAATTGACCAGTTTTCAGCCCAAAATATTGCCATGCAGATCACATATCTCTGACTCTATGTAACCAGTATTGTCTCCAACTTCGTGATGGCTAGCTATGCAGAGAGAGAGAGGAGTTATAGGAATCAAACACCAGCACCACTAAGGTGAGAAGGCTGGCATGTTTGTCTTACAGCTCAGACAGTCTTGCTCTGTACTGCTTAAACTTTGGCCATTCAGGCACACCTACATGTCTTCCTGTTGTTCCCACTGGTATCAATATCTGTGATACTGATAGAGACCTTCTGAGGAAGCCATTTACAAGTAGGAGCTTAGAATTGCTGAGGACTATGTCTTCACAGCAAGAGGTGGTCCTCTTGGCCATCCAATAATTCCTCAGTGGCTTTCCCCCCTTTGTTTCAGTTCAAGGTTTCAGAAGTCCTGGTCACTTGGCTTCATTGTGTCTGGGCCTGGTGAGGCAGCACATCATTGTAGGGCACATACAGTGGGCAAAGCTGAGTACTTCATGGTGGTCAGCAAGGGGAGAGAGAGAGGGAATTTTATAGCAAACAACCTCTTTCCCAATCATCTAAACTAAGCATCCATCAGTGGATTCGGTGGATGATGAGATCTGAGTCCTGATGCAGCCACCCCCAAAGGTCCCAACTTTGAATACTGTTTTGTTGCCTTGAGGAGGATCAAGCCTTCAGTACGTGAGTTGGGACACGTAAGACACAGACTATAACAAAGCAATATTTAATGTTTTTCTAGTCAAATGGAAACTGAGAGAAGACACCAATTAGGTAGAGAAATATGAAAGTGTATTCATCTTATAGAATTCTGCAATTTTAAATATTGATTTTTTTTTTTATAACCCTGAGCCATCTACTCTGGAAACCTTGACCTATACTAAGTATGTCTTATGCTTTGATTACCACCATCCAGGTCACCTGGAAACAAGGGAATGCCTACCCAGTACACCACTTAGCTAAGAATCAGTTGATACCCTTTGATAGAATGCATATTTTCACAGACTAGGAACAAATAACCTAAATGTCCTTACAGTCTCCGAGGACATCAGAATGGCCAGTGTTGATACTTAAACGCTATCTAGTCCTCTCTTTGTCCAGGTTCCTTTCCTTCTTCATCCCTGGGGAATTTAACAGCAGCCAAATTCATATCCATTTATTTTACACTTTACACAAATGCCTTCCCTGTGTAAACACCTATTCAATGGTAAAGACAACACACTTCCAATCCCTCTTTTCAACTAGAAAGCTAGGCCTTAATCAAACAAATTAATTTATATGATTGTATGTCAGCTTTCTTGATAAAGCAATTCATTTGTATAACTCATTAATGAATATAAATGCATAAAATTGTGAATAATTTTTCAGAAATAAAGTGCAAGGTAAATACAAATAAAAAAGACAGTATCATTAAAATAAAATTCAATGAATTTTGTTAGAGCTAGTGAAATTGAAATGTACTCTCTTTTGTAAAATCAACAGAAAATACAGGGTGAAAAAATTAGGGTTGTTACAGCGCTAGACGGAGGCTTTCTCTTTGATATAAAGAGATGTATCCTTAACAAGAGAACAGTGTGTGAGGAGTAACATTCCCACAGTGGGAGAGAGGAATTGGGTGCTGTTTGATGTTGCTTCAATGTCCTGAATAGGATATCACACATCATCAATGGATATCCCCAATCAGCAGAAACACAAACTACGTCAAGGAAATGAGATACTCAGCCAATATTACCCATGAATCTCTGAATCCTGTTCAACCTTAAAGGTGGTCTTGCTAATGCAAAGTCCCTTGGGCACCTCAACACAATAAAAGCTGTGCATGTAGAACTGGTGACTGACATCACACTCAGCAGTGAAACTGAAAACCAGAGAAATGAAGGAATAAAAGGCACTCAGGCTGGACCTAGTGACACAGGGCTGTATCTGTTCACATGTAAGATGAACATGAGTAGTGAATCCTGAAGATACCCTCCCATTAGTAAAATTAGTATATTCATTGAACTTTTGGGACATATAATCAACATGCAAAAATCAGTTTGAGTCCCCATGCACTAGTAATGAAAAATAGTCAATTAATTTTCTAAAAGAAAGCCAAAAACATTCAGGAAGGCAGTCTTTTCAATAAATGATTCTAAAAAACAAACAAACAAATATATTTTTAAAAATTAAATTGAAATTTTATACCTTATTTTTAAAACTCATAATAAAGACAGAACTGTAACAGCTAAAATCCACAAAACTCTTGTGGGGAAAAAGGAATAGAGAAAAATATGCATGATATTGCATTAAATGATGGTTCACTGGATATGCCAAAAAGCATAAGCAACAAGATAGAGTTCACAAGGGCAAACTTCTATGTCTAAGGTTCTACAATAGAACGAAAGGAGTATAGGCAGAATAAGAGTGATAACTGGATATTACATGACTCATAAGGATTCATATACAGAACACATGGAGAACTCTCATCATCAATGAGTAACAGAAGCAATCCAGTTCAAAACCACATAAAAGGCTTTAATAAACATTTCTTTGTAGTTACAGAAATGTCTCATAATCAGATAGAAAGATACCCAACATCACTAGCCATAAAACAATGTGCATTGAAGCCATGATGCGATGCTATGTAGTACCTGGTATGACAGCTTACAACAACAACAAGAACATCTAAAAATAACAAGGGTGGGAATGTGGAAAATTTGAAAGGAGGCCCTGTGGGCTGCCAGTTGGTCTGTGAAAAATCATCATTTTCCATGGAAAAAGAGCATGGTGATTTCTAACAAAATTAAACACACACGAAAAAATAGCACATATGTTAACAAATCCATTTCTAAATACAAATCCAATTAAAAGCTAGGGAGATGGAGAATGGCTTATTGGGTAAGAAGTCTTGCTGCTTTCTTTGAGCATCCAAGTTCACCTCCCAGCACTCAAATCACATGGCTCCAGCTCCACGGGGTCCTATACACTCTTCTAGCCCCTCTGAGCACCCACACACATGTGCACACATACACACAGACACATAAACATAATTATGATAAATAGTTATTTTTTAACAATCTTAAACTCAGTTCTAAGTATTTACAATGCCATTTTTTACAACTTACAACAGAGAGGAACATTCTGAAAGTGTCTGTGTATATGTGCACATGGAATGTGGTATAGCACTATAAGGAAATAAAAGTATATCACAAAGTACAATGTAGGTGAGTCTTGAGAAAACAGGCTAAGTAAAATATGCCAATCACAGAAAGGGAATTAGTATAGAATTCCATTTATACGAGGAGCCTAAAGTAGCTGAATTCATAGAGACAAATAATGGGGAAACGGCAACCAGGGGTAGCAAAGAGGTGAGAACTAGAAATGATCAGGTCCAGACAGAGTTCCTGTTTAAAATAAGGAAAAGTTTTCTAAGTGGACAGCAGTGACTGCGATGGTTAGTTTTGTTGGTTTGTTTGTTGTTTGGTTGTTTTGTTTGGTTGTCAACTTTACAAGCCAGGGTTGTCTGAGAAGAGAGAATCTCAATTAAGATTGTGCCCCATCAGAATGACCTGTAGGCAAATATGTGGGGCATTTTCTCGATTAATGACTGAGGTAGGAGGGGCAGCCTACTGTGGATAGTACCACCTTCTGGGCAAGCGGCCTGGGTTGTATAAGAAAGCAGTCTGAGCGAGTAATGGGGAGCAAGCCAGTTAGCAGCTTTCTTCTACAGTTCCTGCCTCTGTTCTCACCTGAGTTCCTGCCCTGACTTCCCTCAGTGACGGACAGTGATGGGAACATGGAAACCAAATCAACCTTTTCCTCTCCAAGTTGTTATTGTTGTTGTTGTTGTTGTTTGTAGCGTTTTATCATAACAATAGAAAGCAAACTAGGCTTCAAAATGACTATGCAAATGGTGAATATGTTTATGTCAATGAATTACACATGCTTAGAAATTATAATTTTGTTTACACACACACACACACACA
>NC_034590.1:88911061-88955779 GCF_900095145.1 Mus pahari | reverse complement strand
AGAGAGAGAGAGAGAGAGAGAGAGAGAGAGAGAGAGAGAGAGAGAGAGATCTATTATCCAATCATACAGATTAAAACCGATAAGAATCTACAGAGAAGACTGTCAGGAGGTTCAAAAGTTCAAGACTTAGTAACACCCAATCTCAAAATATAAATAAACAGGGCTGGAGATGTGGCTCCGTAGTTACAAGCACCAGTTGTTAAGATGACCTAGATTCCGTTTCCAGCATCCACGTAACTGTAACTTCAGTTCCTGGGGGGATCTACTAGCCTTCTCTGGCCTTTGAGGGTACGACATACACATGGTCCATAGATATACATGCAACCAAAATACCCGTGCTCATAAGATAAAAATAAATAAATCTTTTAGAAATACAAATAAATAAAAAAATCAAAAGGGCTAGGAAGAGAGTTCCGTAGTAGTACGCTTGCCTAGCAAGCCTGGGGATTGTCTTAGATGTCTCATTGCTATGACAAAGTATTTGACAAAAGACACTTAAGGATGGAAAGGTTGATTTGAGCTTGCAGTTTGAGAGATGCTGTCTATTATGGAAAAATGTAGCTGGAGAAACAGGAGGCAATGGACCAAACTGTGTCCACGATCAGGAAGCAGAGCCTGATGCATCCTCATGCTCAGCACATTTCCCTTTTGCCTAGCCAGGACTTCACTCCATGGCCAGAGTGATTCTTCTCTTTCAATGAATGTAATCTAGATAACCCTTCACAGAAATTGTGTCAAATTGAAAGAAAATGCCTCCTATAGCTCATAAATTTGCATGCTTAGTCCCCAGCTCGTTAATCATTTTGAAAAGATTATAGGTGTGGCCTTGTTGGAGGAGGCATGTCACCAGGAGTTGGCTTTGAGGTCTCAAAAGCCCACCCCACCCTTGCCTGCCATTCTGTGCATCAGAATGTAAAGCTCTCAGTTACTTCTCCAGGACCATGCTTGCCTGTATGTCACCATGCTCCCCATCATGATGGCAATGAATCAACCCTCTGATACTATAAGGAAGCCATCAATAAAATTCTTTCTTTTATAAGAGTTGCCTTGGTCATGATGTCTCTTAATAACAATATAACAGTAACCAAGACAGACATGCCCAAATGATTATTTCTGTGGTATTTCTAAATCCCAATGTAGTTGACCCTTGAGATAAAACATCACAAGGTCTTAGTTTGGATCTCCAATGATGAAAAAAAGGCAGAATACCCAAGATACAATTTGCAAAACGCATGAAACTCAAGAAGGAAGACCAAAGTGTGGATGCTTCAATCCTTCTTAGAAAAGGGAACAAAATACCCATGGAAGGAGTTACAGAGACAAAGTTTAGAGCAGAGACTGAAGGAATGACCATCCAGAAACTGCCCCACCTGGGAATCAATCCTATTAACAACTACCAAAGCCAGACACTATTGCAGATGCCAACAAGAGCTTGCTGACAGGAGCCTGATATAGCTGTCTCTTGAGAGGCACTGCCAATGTCTGAGTAATACAGAAGTGGATGCTCACAGTTATCCATTAGACAGAGTACAGGGTCCCCAACAAAGGAGCTAGAGAAAGTACCCAAAGAGCTGTAGGGGTTTGCAGCTCCCTAGGAGGAACAACAATATGAACTAACCAGTAACCCCAGAGCTCCCTGGGACTAAACCACCAATCAAAGAAAACACACGGAGGGACTCATGGCTCTAGTTGCATATATGGCAAAGGATGGCCTAGTTGGTCATCAATGGGAGGAGTGGCCCTTGGTCCTGTGAAGGATCTACGCCCTAGTATAGGGGACTGCCTGGGCAAGGAAGTGGGAGTGGGTGGGAGGTGTAGGAGAAGCGGGGGGAGGATAGGGGATTTTCAGAGGGGAAACTAGGAAAGGGGATAACATTTGAAATGTAAATAAAGAAAATATCTAATAAAAAAGAAAAAAGAAAAAAGGGGAGTCTGAATATATAGTTCAGCAATAATGCCTCTGTTTAAAAAGTATATTTATATACTGTCTGTTTACCATCATGTGTATGTGTGTGTGTGAGAGAGAGAGAGAGAGAGAGAGAGAGAGAGACAGAGACAGAGACAGAGAGACAGTGACAGAGACAGAGACAGAGAGACAGAGAAAGATATCTCTGTCTTTGTGTTGATATATATACACATGCATATACACACACTGGCTGATTTCAACTATACTATGAAACTCTCTAATGGCACAAATGATTTTAAACTGAACAATATCAGAAAGCGGTGGCCTGGGGAGGTGGAAGACTGGGATAGCTTGGAAGCAATTAGACTTTTTAGGGTGAGAGAAATGCATGAGATCTTTCTACTAGTGGCATATAAAATTATCCGAGTCCATTTGACCAAACTGAAACTTTTATTATGTGTAATTACATCTGAAAGATAAAGAAATTTCTACTGGTCACAGTCTCTCTTTTTCTCTAGCTGAAGCTCCCAATATCCCCTTGCCTTTTTGCTTTCTGTCTCCATGGCTACATCATCCCTTGCTCATCTTTTGTTGATGGCTACATTCTTTCCTCAGCACTGTCAATACACTCAATCAGGTTCCATTACCATTTCCCAGGTCTGATACCTACTCGGTCTTCTTACAGTGATTTGTCATGTCACCTTCCCAACTCTTACAAGGTTATGCAACTTCCTTATATAATCTCTCCAAATCTTCCTTCCTATAATGATCACATTTGAAGGATTTTCTTCACTATATTCCAAATGCTAGACTCTGGTATTATTTCTAGTATTTGAGCACAACAGTTTAATTTATTGTCAGATAAAATGATTAACTTGGACCACATGGCGATTCCATATGGCTTAACAGGAAAAGTTGAAAACTGGACAGTTTCCAACTTTCTATGGTGGACAGTCATTTTAAAAATATTAAAATTGCAAAACTTTAATAAGCAAAAACAAATAATTAGGCAATTTAAATCTTAGTTTAAATAATAAGCAAAGCTAAATAATTAAGTTTAGCTAATTACCAATAGTTAGTTTGGGAAACCTGTTGAAACAATAGAATGTAGAAGATTTTAGCAGCTGATGATTACATGCATACTTGCTCATGGTGACACAGTGTTCTGCTAATGGTCAGCTTACAAGCCTCAGTGTCTTATGATAGACTTTATTCTTCATACCCAGCAGAGTGTGTGGAGTGTAAGTGTTCAGGAACTATGCCCAAGGAGGGAAGAACTAGGAGGATTCCATCCTAGCCAAGAAAATGCGAGTCCCAGGTCAGAAATGCGATCCGGTCTCCAAGGAACAGACAAAGTGAGACAAGAGGTCACTCTGTGCCCTCTCCTCGTCCTTCAAAGCATGTTCAGTGGCACACACACACACACACACACACACACACACACACACACACACTCATGCATGTAGGCTTACAAACATACATGAATAAGTACTTAAATCTTTTTAAAAAAAATAGAGAGAGGAGAGGACGGGTGGTCTGATAATAACCAGAATGTCCCAAAGACACGGCTGACACGGCTGACACGGCTGACACGGCTGACACGGCTGACACGGCTGACATAGCTTCTGCTTAAGAGTATTTGATTTTCTAGGAGCAATGTGGAGATCTCTTCAGGATGGAGGAGCTTATGAATGTGACATACCTGTGTTCAGAGCTCAGTTTCTCTCCTTCTGGACACTTGATGCACAATTTAATCTCTCCCAGTGCCAGTTGTTCATCTGCTAAATGGGGTGGTGGCCAATTAGACATTCACTCCCATGAGCATCACTCTGGGGCTCCAACAGCCAATAAAATCAACCAAAAGATCTGCCCTCCTGGAGGAGCTGCATTTGAGAGAAGAAATGATAAATTCAATGCATAAATTATAGGCTGTATTTGAAAACGAGGTCTCAGAAGATAGGGCTTTCTGGGTGAACGAATAATGAGCAAACCAAAGGGCTTTGAGCAGTCATTGGTGATAGGATAAAATCTCTTGTAACAATGAGCAGTTTTGAGAAATTACCTACACAGATTTAAAACTATGATCATTATTAGTTAAATGGACAGACTAGAACAATAGAATAGGTAGACTAACAGAACAACATATGGATGAGGGGGGAGAACTAGACAGACAGACAGACAGACAGACAGACAGACAGACAGACAGACCTGACAATATTGACATAAGAGGCATCCCCAGGAGCATTGCAGCAACATCTACTAGGAGAATGAATCCCTCTTGTCCTTGCACTTGTGGCCAGCTAGTGGGTGGGAGTCATTCATCTCCCTTCTACACTGAGCCATGTGCATCCTGGTAAAATCCTCTCCATCCTTCAAGGACCCGGAGGAACTGGCCTTTGCTGGAGCTGGTACCACACAAAGGTACCACCAGACACATTTTCCAGCATCTCTGAGAAAGCTTTCTGGAAGTCAGCAGATGTAAGGTTTGTTTCAATGAAACCAAGGGTCCATCCTTCATCATTGCCCTTTCCTGGGTGTGGAGCAAACACAGAAAGCTACTGAAGAATTATTGGTGGTCTTCTGGGTGTGATCACAGCATTGAAGCACTGAAGAGAAAGAAACATCTTTGTCTTTGATGTTTGCAATAATATCTGGACTCACTTGAGCAAACTTAAGCAAGGATGGACTTCTGTTTTTCTTAAAAGCTGGGTATTTTGATAAAACAGGCTTGGAAACATTGTTATGGTTTGGAGAGCTCGACTGTTGTGGCATAGAAGTTTACTTGATTTCCCTCCACTACTGGATGTTCTGGGAAGTTTTCACGACAGAAAGTTAATGGTGTAGGCTCTCCATTTATTATCAAAGTAGAAAAAGCTTACATAGAAGTGCACACACAGAAGTACACAAATAGACTTGTTCTTGGAGCATTTTTCTAGCTCTGGGGATTAATTCTGTTGGTCAGCAGAAAGCTATTCCATTAAATGCTTTATGGTATTTAAAGAGCAGTTTGGCTCCATTTAATTATTAATTGGCTGCCTTAAATTAACAGCTACCTAAGCCTGGAGAAATTAGAGTTAGGGCAAGACTGTAGGAGTAGGTCACAGTGAGTGGCTCCAAGTGTGACCAGCAATTTATGGTGAACAAGAATAACTAACCCTTCGAGAAGGATGCAGAATAGAGCTCCCTAAAAGAGCCCACCAGCCACTGTCTAGGGCCTGAGGCTAGTTAAATTTCTTCCCAGATGTTTGCAAACAATGTGTGTTTATGATATAGAGGACATTTTTAAATAACCAACACTAAACCTTACATAGCTTCAACATTCACTCACTACAGTTACTCAGGGTCTCCTCTGCACCATACATACTGGATACATGCTAGTATGGACTGTGAAGTCCACTCAGGAGGACATTCACAGTAAAGTGACTGGTTGCTGCACAGCACCTGTGGACATTCGTAGACCACTATGGCAGTGTGATAAGGATTGTTTCACGTGATGCCCCAGTCACAGCTCATTTAGTCCCACGGACATTATAAACTTCCTTCTTAGTTAAAAAAAAGAAAAGAAAAAGAACCACAGGGAAGTTAAGTGACTCATCCAGGGGATCCTGATAGTCACTGGTGAACCTATGAACCAGCAACCCTAGAACTTCGCCTTCTAACCTTTCTACTGCCCTGTCACTCAAAGCAAGGAACAGATAGCATGTTCAGAGAGAGCCCTCTGAGTGCTGAGCTGTTCTTGACCCTGGAATAAAGTCCAGAGAAAAGACAAGCTCCTGAGTTTCAGGAGTGTTCTTGGTGAGAGTCAAATATTTAATACATCCCAGGGTGATGAGAGGTATAAAGCAGTGAAGGGGACAAGAAGCAACCCTAGGCTCTCAGATAAGGGAAGATCCCAGGAGAAACCAGAATGCAATGTTGAGGGGGATGTGGGAGAAGAATATTCCTGAAGAGGCTGCAGCATTCAGCTTTGAGGTGGTAAAGTTTGGGGTAAGTCAAAGGTCACTACAAGAAGACCCTGAAGACAGAGGAATGAGAAGAGGTGGTGGGACCTAAGCTCAGAAGGTTACAGCATTCAGGAGATGTCCAGTGCTGCAGTTAAGTATAGAAGCTATGAGTTCCACCTTGACTTCATGAGGAGCTCCAAGGGTTACCAGCAAAAGAGAGGTAGGTTATAGAATTCTTTTTGAACTTGCATTCTGCTTTGCAGAGCAAGAAAGGAAGCAGGGACAACTTTTGGCAAGACAAGATCTTCTAACCATTTAGCTACTCACAATAGTGGCTTGGACCCAGAGATAACGCTGGCAGAGGACGACAATTGGTCCTTCTGATTGCATTCTGAAAGAAGACTGATGGGACTCTGGCAAATTGGATGCGGATGTGAGAGACAGAGAGCCCTGGGGTATATGCTCATCTTACACAGCAAAGGCTTTAACTAAGGGGAGAAGGCTGCAGAGCTCTACCTCAGGACTTCAAACAAAGGGCCTGGAAGAATGCAGGAGACAGGATGAGTGGGGCACATCTTTCATCTGGTGCACAACTGAGTGAGATCTAAGGTCAAGGTGAAAACTAGGATCATGGCAGATAATTAGGACTGTCCAATGAGCAACAGTAAAAAGTGGTGTCCATGCCCATGCCCTATGGGACTTCATGGCCTTTCAGACAGTCTGGAGCACCTGGTAGCCTTGAAAGCAGCACCAAGGGATAAGCAAGTCAAAGAGGCAAAGACGTACCAGCCACCTAGGATGAACAGTGCAGAGAAAGACAAGCCCTTCACTCGTAGACTACTGGTGGCCCTAGTGACTATCCACAGACAAGGCTCCAGGGACCTCATTTTCACCCTTGCTCAGAGAATAAGCAAGCTGGTAGGCAGAGAGGAGTCTTCTTCCTGAGTCCCCCAGGTAAAACATTATGCCTGATGGGGGAAAACAGATGGTGGAGCAGCCGCACCAAGCTGCCCCCTTCATGGCTCGGCTGTTTGGGTTGTAAAATTATTAATGGAGCTGAGCAAGTGCAGTCTGGGGAGTAGCAACTCAGTTTAGGGATGTCTCAAGAACTTGCTTAGGCATGGTCATGGTTCCGGGAAGAGAATTTAGACAACCCTTTCCCCATGACTCTGTTGCTATACAGCCTGGCCACTGGACTTGCTGTTCCAGAAAAGACTATGGCCTCTGGAAGAGTTGGGGAAGGGTAATCAAGAGTAACACTTAGTAAAGCCATCCAGAGATCAGCATGTAAGAAGTATTCAATAGAAACGAACTGTATGTAGTATTACTCAGTTCTGCATCCACAGAGTAAGATATGCATCTCAGTACATAGGGGTGCCAATAAATACTTGCTTTGTATAATTTGACTCCATCATCATCACCATCCTTAGTTAGCATTCAGTTCCTTGTGACGTGGCTGGCAGACATTTGAGGGTCTTGGGCTGGGTAGAGTAAAATCTTGAATACTGAGGACATGAGTCAAACACCAAGATACTCAATTGGGCAGATACTCAAGGACCACTTTTTGAAGAATATGTTGATCTTAATCAAAGCTAGAGTAGTAAGGCAAAGGTGAGAGGACAGATGGGCTGGGGAGGGCGGCATTGCCAAGTACGAGCGTGCAATTCTGAAAGATTTAGGGATTTGGATATGTCTAACATAGGCCATTTTCTTTTAAAATTGGAGCTACGCATTGTGTTAGGTCAGTGTGTTAGCTTCAATTCAAGACAGACATGTTCTCCATCTCCTATACATTCCTTCCTTCTCTTTCTTCCTCCCTTCCTTCTATCCTTTCTCCCTTCCTTCCTTCCTTCCTTCCTTCCTTCCTTCCTTCCTTCCTTCCTTCCTTCCTTCCTTCCTTCCTTCTTCCTTCCTTTCTTTCCTCCCTGATTCCTCCCTAAGGGGGGAAAAAAAAGAAAAAAATACCTGTGAGGTTTAGTGAGAGACTCTGTCTCAAAAAAAAAAATCAGGTGGAAAGTGACCTAGGAAGATACTCAGTGTTGACCTCAGTCCCCCACATTCACACACATACATGTACACATGCAGGCATGCATACATGTCCACACACAGGCACGTACACATGCATGCAGAAATTTAAAATGGAAAGGGAAGTACCTGAAAGTTAGTCATTGTCTTAGAAAGGATCCAAATGCAGAAAGAAGTCCAACTGGAGTTGGAGTCACTTAACACCAACCCCAAATGGTGAGAGAGGAGAATGTTTACTGACTGTCTCATTGGAAGGATTTGTGCCACTCATAGTTTCAGTCCATCATGGCAAGAAAACCATGGAAAAAATATGGCACTATCTATGGTGGTAATGGCTTGTAATGGAGACTTATCATATGACATCAGCAGTGGGTATTATCTTCAAAGGCCCACCCATAGTGACCTAGTCTGCCACCCAGGCCCCACCTTCTGAAGCCCTACATAGCCTTCAAGATACCACAAGCTAGGGACCAAGCACTCAAAATATGAGCTCTCAAAATGACCCCTGTAGGAGATATTCTAGTTTCAAAGTATACTGAGGGGTAGCTAAGAAGTAAGAGAAAATATTGCAGATGATAAAAGCCCAGGGGTAGAACTTCCCAGTTGAACTCAAGTCCACAAGTCTGTAATTGTATAGGACCGCTATGAAAAAAGCCTGTGGGTGAGTCGCAATTGTTTCTGTCTTCCCTGTCCTTCTATCTTCTGGATCTTCACTTACCTTCCTCACAGAACACTGGGTCTACTAATTGGTCCTACAGACACATGGTGTGCAGCTGATTAAGAGTGGACTCCAGAGACGACATACCTCAAGACTTTATGCAAATCTCCTTTATTTCTCTGTACCTCACATCTCTTCATCTGCAGGATGGCAGGGGTGGTAATGAGAGCCTCATGGGTCAGTTTGTGATGGCAAATAAGATTAGTACTACAGAGTTCTTAGACTCCTTGTTTCACAGTAAGTGACCAACACAGAACAGCTTGCAACTGCTGGGTCAGCAGCTAAGACTATTAGTGCATTTTTCTTTTTTAATGTTTGCCAGTTACATATATTTGTATTTATGTGATGAATTTTGTTTCACAGCCCCTTTCACACAATGAATGACTCCATTCAGACCAAGACAAGGGAGAACAGAACATGAAGAAGAGCCTTTGAGATGAATTCCTTCAACACTGATCCATAAGGAGGGGCATTAAGTGAAGAGGGACATGTGGACTTCAGGGAGTGATCACTGGTTTCTAGGTTAGACACTGTAGTTGAGTATTTGAGAGGAAATGGAGAGTGGAGCTTTAGTAGTACAGGAAGCCTGTAGTTAATGAGGCGTTGTCATGATCTATTTCGGAGAATCCTAGGGGCCAAGAACTGAACCACTGCAATATTGGTTCCAGGAAAGCATCTAAGGATGTGTTAGGAGGGAGTTTTCTTGAAAGGGAAGCAGAGCTGCCTAGTACTGATTCTGTTCTGCCTCCAAAGCAGGAGAGCCCCATTTTAACTGTTCATTGGATTAGCCTTTGACCCAGTGATGGTGAAGACCAGCTATATGGTGTTTCAAAGGGGGAGTTTGTGTCTTCCTCTCTGCACATGTTTCTGGTTCTTCCTCAAGGGAGAAGAGAATTTCTGCCCTTCAGCATACCACGATCTCTGTGTCATTCACTCCCAGGGTGGGAAAGTTGTGCAATTGGCATTTGCTAGCTTCACTTTTCCAGAAGTCGTTCCAACGCAAGGCAAACTAACTTCCTTCTGCTTTGTGTGGTTGATCCTCTAGGACTGGCCCCAGCAATATCTTCTATGTGTACAGCCTCATGGAAGAAGTGATAGTCACTTCCAAGCCTGTCTTGGGTTCTGCTTGCATCCATGTGTCACCAAACCACCATTCTACGTAAGCACAGCTTGGTGACTGAGTCCTCTCCACCTCCATACTTCCTTGCCACTATATCAGGGCCCTTCCTTACTCTACATAGGAACCATTGGTGAAGAGCCACACAGGAAAGGGAGGTAGGGATTTAGATGCTCAGTTTCATTCTCCCTAATTACATACATTCTACAAACAACAGAGGATTCCACCAACTTTATAGATGGGAAAACAGGGGCCCTGAAGACATGGAGCTGAAACTAGAGCTCAGAGATCAAGCAGGGTGTCAGGAATCTGTTTCCAGGGTTCAAATTTTAAATTCCCTTACTATTTTATCTACTGACAAATCCACGGTCATTACTCTCAATTTGATAACCAAGCAACAAATCTCTACATCTTCACTGATAAATGTATAAATATATAGAAGACTTATTTTAGTTTTAACTTGTGTGTAAGGGGGTGTCATGTGCACATGTACATGCAGGTACCTACAGAGTCCAGAAGAAGGCATTGGAACCCCTGCATCTGGGGAGCAGCCTAAAGTTGGTGTACCTCAACATCATCTGGTTGGAACTAAACTCTGGTCCTCATAACCACTGATCCAATCTCTTCATCGCCTACATTTTTCATATGTGTTTATATGTATATGTAGCCAAATAAAATGTATGATTGAAAAGACAACTATAGCATAAGAAATATACAATAAAAACACAGAGTCTCTTGTCCGGCATGTTCATGCTCAAAGAAATCTGGGCAGATCAAATGGTACTATGTTCCATGTAGACTAGGTTCAGAGTTGATTTTCTGCTCCCTAATTTACAATAGACCCTCACAAGACACCATTTCTGCCTCCTCCTCCCTTGTCCCTTAGTCTGGAAGCCAACTTCTGAGCTATGTTCTCTTAAAAGCATCCAGTGCAACACCCAGCCTTTGAACACAGGATCACATCACAGAGTTATAAACTCTGGCAGCAGTTTGGATTAGTGAGACATAACATGGAAGCATGAAATACTCAGAGTGTGCCCAAAAGATGAGGCCATTGAACATGGACCCAACCAGACACAGATAATAGTGGTGCCCTGCACAGAGTGAGGGACTGGAGCTTTCTTCTCCCTCCTCGCTTTGGGGCAGGGACTTGGGAGGAAGCAAGCACTGAATGAGATGTTGAGTAATGAGTCCAATAATGGCAATTGGTCTACCAGGTGCTCTGGGGTCAGATTTTTCTCAATTAGTGAATTAATGTTTGTATCACAAGGACGGCGTGTGCATTGTGGTGGCTGAGTAAGCAGGGCAGAGCTCTGCCCCTGTTACTTCTGCAAAGATAATTCTTATCTCCTCTGTGGGGTGGCAGAGGCTGGAGGAGGGTACAGATGGAGGCAGTTACAGTGAGAAAAAAAGAATAGCAGCGTTGGAGGCAAACCCCGGAGTTGAATCTCAACTGTGTTTAATGCAAGCTACAGGCCTTGGGGTAAGACAACTCTGGGCCACAACTTCCCCATCCTCACCTGTGCATAAAATATACAAGTTATACCTATTATTCACAAGAGATAACTTCCAGGATCTCTTGCATGTATACAGCTTCTTGCATGCACAGATTATTTATATCAAATGGCTTAATGTGCATAGCATGCTCACATTTTCCTGTGTATTTAAATCACCTCTAGGTGACTTTCAATACCTAATACAATGTAAATCATATGCAAATAACTGTTAGAATATTGTATTGTCTAGTGAATACTGAGAACACTGTCTATATGTATTCAGGACCAACAAATCTTTTCAAATATTTTGGTCAGAATTTGGTTAAATGCACAGCTTCAGAACTCTACGACCTGAAGGAGCAACTTCGCATGGCACCAACTCACAAGCTGCACATTCCAGTTCTTGCTTACCTTCTACCATCTGTCTCTGTCACCCTCTACCTGCATTATGTTGCCACCCACCCTTGTCCTTCCTGCATCTCCTTGAAAGATTGGCCTGATGTCATTTGTTATCTTTCCACAGTCTCTTCCTCCTACCTGAAATAGTTCCCTCCCCTTTTCTCTGGTCAATGCTACTTACCTTCCACATCTCACCTGAAATATCACTTCTTCCAAGAACTTATCTGGACCACTGCCTACCCTACACCAAGATTCATCCATGCCACCTGGGAGACACATACCCAAGCAGCTATAGAGCACAGGTTTTAGGGTAATCTGGCCTGAACCTGGACAGTCATAGTTCTTGTACTCTTGGGAAATTGTTGCTAGATATCTTTGTCCCCTGGTCTGTAAAACAATATTAGGTGCACAGCAAGGAGGCTTGGTGTGAAGGCTCAGAACCTCACTTCCAGGAACCACGGGGGAATCTAAGAAATCTTACGTAACCAAATGCATTATAAGCCATTAAATGCCACGAAAACAGGGTGTTTCCTCTCATCATCTGTGAGGTACAGAGGGACTCTCAGACCTCTGAATTTACCAGGAGGAAGAGAAGCTTGGTCTACTTGAGAAGAAGAAGCAGGACACAGACAAATATGTGGAGGAGTGGCAGGAAAGGGCAGTTAAGCATGGTGGCCCAAGGGAAGGGAACAGTGGGTGTCAAATGAACTGCATAGTCCCAAACACAGGCTGAGCATCAGCTACCTCTGCCTGTAGAGGAGATACCGGAACATCTTCTCCCTCTGAGGACTGACTTCCCCAAGAAGCTTTCATTCATCTTCTCTGTTCATTTATGCATTTGATGTTTATTAGTTTCTGACTAGTGGCCTTTGTTTACCACTCATGGAGTATACTTCAAAATATAAGGAACACAGGAATGATTAAAACAGACTAAGATGCACCTGTTGTAGAACTCTGATATGTCAATCTGCTCCTACAGATGGCCATGTCCAGGAGGACAATGCTACACAAAAGGGTGAGGAGGGATGATGGAAGGGATCAGAAGGGCTCTCTGCACGTGATCCATTTAAATAGAGGTAAATGGTATAAACTATGAGGAAATCTGTGTCGAAGCCCTTGGGTGTGAGCATGTGTGCTATATTTAGGGAATGAAGCAGAATGAGGAAGGGAGCGTCATCATGTGTCAGGTACTTGATCATGTGGGGCTGTGCCATCCACATGGTATTATAATAGAAAGAAGATCAGCATCTGATGTAGCTTTTACAGGTTATTAGATGCCTTGTAGAGATGAGCATGGGGGGGGAGGTGGAAGAATAAGGCAGAGGAGGGCATTGTTCTGATCAGGGGAGGCTTTGTTGGTACCTGGGACCAAAGAAGTAGAATGAGTAGACATTTCTTCAATGGGCCTTTTTCTTCTCTTCATAAGGGCCTCATATTTGTATCAGAAATCATAGTTGGAATCACTGGGGACCTTGACTGTCAGATGGTATAAGCATTCTCATCTAGACAGTGAGATTTCTTCCAGACCCCCAGTTCACATCTTCCCACCTGGTGCCTCCTTAGTGGTCCTTGTCATTCTCCCTTCGGTCTTGGTGGCTTTGAAGAAACAGAGCCACAGAGAGCTGCTACACGTTGAGAGGTTGAGGGAAAAAAATTAAGAACAATTTGCTTTTCATTTATAATTCATGCATCCTACACCACCTACTTCCCAAAAGGATTTGAGACAGCTTACAATAACAGTCATCTACAAGCCATCTGCACAGCCCTAACAAACATGTTTTCAGAGAGCCCGTAATGGCCCAAGGAAATGCTCCAAACGTAACTTTCAATGAAAAAGGCAGGATGCAATGCTTTATTTACTATAATATTGTTACATAATGCAGAGATGGTTTGGGAGGGGAAAAGCAGGAAAAAGAGAAATAGAAGGAAAGGAAGGAGTAAGAGGGAGTGGGCCAAGAAGAAGGAAAGAGACAACCATGGATGGGGAGCATTTCCCCTCTTAACATTAAATGTTAGAACGCATCGCTCTCACAAGGGTTCCCCAGAATAGTTGGCAAATGATTTTTTTCTTTTAAAGAATAAAACCATGTACATAAACATACATATGATTTTTGAGTGTAGATTCTGCATATGAGAGAAATCCCACATTTGTCTTCCTGAGTCTGGTTTATTTCACTTAAAATAATGATCGGGTTTCATCTATTTTCCTGCGAATATCGTAATTTCATTAAGCTGTATGGCTGCCTAGAATTCAAGCCCATGGTTTCTTTATTTCTTCATTTGTTGATGGACGTCTCAGCTGGTTCCATTCCCTGGCTGGAGTAAAGAGCGTGGAACAAGAGAAATGGACGCACGAGCATCTCTGCAGTGTGTGGATTTACAGGCCTTTGTTACACAACCAGGAGTGGGACAGCTGGGTCGTAGAAATGAGATGATTTTCAATGGTACTCAAATTTCTTTTGTATGAATAGTCACATATTGAAATGAGATGAGTATTTTTTAATTGGCTGACATATGCTGTGGAAATTTCCTCCAGCCTTCCAGATCCTTTCTCCATGGCCTCTGCCCTGTTCTGAACACAAGAATCACCCTGGCTCTCTAGTTCTGAGTTCCTTTGGATCAATGTGGATTTCTACTTTTGAAAAACTTTGAAGAGAGTAAGGGACATGTTGCTTTCCTACTTCACCCCCTCCCCCACTTTGCAGTTTTGCCTGGGCTCTGAAATGGCTCTGTTGCCTTCATTGCATGAAGCCTGGATCCCAGAGCTGTCCTCAAGCTTTTTTAAGTCTTCTACTTGCCTTGTTAGTCCCTATGACCTGTCCCTTCTCCTTCCCTTTGCTACATTTTTAACACTTTAGCACAATGGCTCTCAACCTGTGGTCCACGACCCCTTGTGGGGTCAAATGATTCTTTCATAGGAGTCACATATCAGATGCCATGCATCTCAGATATTTACATTACAATTCATAACTGTAGCAAAATTACAATTATGAAGTAGCAATGAAGTAATTTTATGGTTTGCGGCCACAACAGCATAAGGAACCATATTAAAGTGTTACAGCATTAGGAAGGTTCAGAGCAACTGTTTTAGCACACCGAAAGGTTCATTTGTAATCATAATCACCTGGGCTGAGAGGCTTGCTAAACCCTAGGTTCCTATACAGTCTTGCTGAACATAATCACTATGTTGTGTAATGCAAACAGAAGCCTCAGATGGCCTCAAACTCGATCCTCCAGAGGTCTGCACATCCCAAGTTCTGGGACTACAGGCATGCAGCAGCATATTGGTGTCTTCCTAGTTTTAACTGTGCATCTCTTGGTAGGTCACTGCTAGTCCCACCTGCTCCTCATCTGGGGGAGGCAGGGCTCTGAAAATCTCCTACATTCCAAGAACAACTGCTTTAGAATGTACAGTTGAGAGAAGTCATGCAGTATTTGTCTCTCTGTGTCTGGTCTATTTCACTAACAGTACTTCCATTCATGTGGTCACATATAACAAGATTCTGTCCTTTTTATACCTAGATAGTATCGCATGGTACATATATATGATGTCTTCTAGATTTGCCTATTACAAAGTAAAAGTATTGATGCTCTCCCCACAAGAAAGTGATAAATGCTCGCAGCAATGGGTATTCTAAGCACCCTGGGTTGATCATTACATAGGTATGCATGTGTGTGATCATTTGGGGCTAACCCAGGGCCGTGAGTATACTGGAAAAGCATTCTATCACCAAGCTATATCTCCAAATCCATGTAATGTATTGGGTTATCAAATTGTGCTTCCAAAATATATACAATTATGGAATGCCAATTAAAAATAAAATTTACATTATATACAGAATGTATCTTTGGTGATTCCATCCCTGGAATCTGCAACATCCAGAGACTGTGACAAACTTCTTGGTGATGCTTATGCATGCTGCTGCCCCAGAGACCACATTTAGAGCAGCTGAGCTTTTTTTTTCACTGCAACTACCAAGCATGTTATCTACTCTCTGAAAGCTCCCTAGACAGTCTCTGATGAAGGTGACTCAACAGAAACTCTTGTGGTAGTCAACATACTCACGTGGTAGCCACAACCAGAAGTGTGGCTGATGCTGTTAAGGAAGTGACTCATTCTTATTGAATTTTTGTTTTGTTTTGTTTTGTTTTCTGAAAATCTGTTTAATTAAACTTTTTGACAGTCTCTCACATGCATATTGTATGTTCTGAATGCTCTCACTCCTACCTTCTCGAACCTTCCTTCCATGCCTGTAAATGCCCTTTCTCCCTGCAGGTCCCCTATTCACATTCCTGTTTTGTTTTGTGACTGACTTGGTTTAGGCCATCTAAGTGATCATGGGGTAAAACTATCCATTAGAACTCCAGTGTATACATAGCTAAAGGCAATGATTCCCTTTCCACAGCTTCTGCTAAGAATTACAATAATTCTCCAGGGAGGCACAGGCCTCCAACAGCCCCTACCTGATCCATAACCGTAGACCTGCCCAGTTTCACACAAGTCTAGCAGAGACAACCCAGCTGCTATGGGCTTGTGACTACAATGTCTATGCTATACCTACAAGATAGCATTCCACAGCCCTTCTTTCTGTCATCCAATCCTTACATTCTCTCCATGCCCTACTCCATGATATTCTCTGATCCTCATGAAGATGATATAAAAATTCTGTCTAGAACTGAATGCTCACTGGTCATTCACTTATCCTCAGAATCTTAAGCAACTATGAGTCTCTAAATTCACTTCCACTAACTGTATAGAAAGAAAAGCTACTTTGATAAAAGCTGAGAGTAGCATTGTCTATGGATATAAACATAAATATTTAGAAGATGGTTTGATGACATATTAAGTTATCAAAACAGTAGTAAGTCCCCTACTAGGTCCTATGACCTCCATAGCAATGGGTTTGGTTGATTTTTTTTTCATATTTGCAGTGCCAAGCATGGATCCCCTCCTCTGCAGCAGACCTCCAACCCAACAGAGAGCAGTTGGTTACCCCCATAACTATCATGCCACCATTGCACCAGTGGGCACAGCTAACCTGGCAAGTTGGTACCTACCATTCAAGGTCCAAATCCAGGTGAAGGCATTGGTGAGTTTTCTCTTCCAGAAGCCCGCACAGCACCTGCTGTTGCTGTACACACTAGCAACTAAAGCATGTGAAGTCTTCAGAAATGGTGTCCCACTAGTGGCAACCAAGAGCAACCGCCACACTCTATATTGTTTGGGGGGCCTTTTTGACCTTCCTGACAACAACAACTTATAGGGAAATATCCCACATCCTATGGATTCAAAGATTGGTATTACCAATCCGTGCAGGATACCTCTCTCTGTTCAAGCTCTTTTAAAGAAACACATGTTGATTAGCTTATAGAGTAGCATGTTTCTGTAAGTCTTCTCATACTTTTAGCTTTAGTTAACACTGCCTTCAAACTCTTCCCCCTTTTTGCTTCCCCACCCCCTTCCCTCCTTAGCCATGACCATACCAGAATCACCCAGTCTCTACTTTTATCTCACATGTGTTCTACTGTTTTTTTTTCTCTGCTTCAAATAAGTGGGTTTGGGTTAACAAAAGTCAGGTGACATGTCCCACATCCCGCTTGCACATCTCTTAAGGCAATGGGCAGGCTTATTATGTGCCACCACCATCTCCATGTTCACATCTATTGCAGGGGATAGGTTTGTTAATTGTCCATTGAAGATAATCATTCAAAACCCGTTTCTTCTGCCCCCAACAGTACCATTTTTACCATTACTCACAAGCCTCCATTAATGGTCACCTGGTGGCATCTAAACCTCTGCCCAGTCCTAAGGCCACTACTACAGTTTAGTCTCATAGGTACCAACTTCTCTTCTCTGTATTGATAGAGCATAAGCCACCATGATTTAGTGCTCTAGGCATTCATCAACTTCATTCCCCCTCTTGATCCTCTGGTCTGGAAGGTTTTCTACTACACAGTTCTTCCGTTCTATATGAAACTGACAGGACAGTACCATTAGGGAGCTAGGCTACCCTGAACTATTCAAGTTGGCTTCCTCCCTGATCTGGAGGTGGAGCAACTACGTGGACACCTTAGGTGGAACTTCCCCTCAGAGTCTAGGTTAAAAAAAATTATCTTAGACATCTAAATTTCAGTCTACACACCATCCCTGTGGACACAGAATGGAATGCACATTGGTTATTAAACCCAACTAGGTCCTGAGAAGCTATAGTCTTAAAATGTGACACTGATATCACTGATCATAATTTAAGTAGCAATGAAGTAGAATGTTTTGTGGAAACACTCTGGGGTTTCAAACTACCAGGACTAAGTTTAAAATACATGTCCAGCCCCTTTTTGCATTGAATGATTGCATTCATTATTGAATACCTTCCCGCTTCCATGGCCCCATCTACTAAAACACAACTGTAGAATAATTCTTTAGCATCAATAGGAAGGAGTTCAGCCACTCTTTGAGACTCTTACTTGCTGTGTGTCTTGGGCACTGACATTTGTCCCTCTAGGTTTTATTTTCTTAAAATTAAAATGGGGGTGGAATGGTGGTACCTACCTCTCAGGGTGGCTATGACATGGATAATGTGTGTGTGAGAGAAGCTAGGTATGTCCCAGCTGCTTTTCCCATTTATCCCTCTCTGCCCCATCACATATGTCCAAGCTGTCAGCATTCGCTGCTGTTCAGTGGGAGATCAGGAATGAAGGAAGCAGGGATGGAACTTTTGAGTTAAGTGAGGTTGGAAGCTAACCAATGGGTCAGCTCTAACAATGACCTCATTACCGCAGAACAGTGAGAGTTGGCTTTGCCTTCTCCCCCAGGAAGCTGAAACCAGAGATAATAACAGAGAGCGATGCTTCCCCAGTGTTTGTGGTCTCAGCAGCAGGCGTGATTCACGGTCCCTGCTGGGAAATTCAGCTGTGGGCTTCTGACAGCTGCAAAGTCATGAGGCACGATCTGCTAGAGTGTTCCTGATCCAGTTCCATGTGAGCTGTTACCCTGTGGAGATTCTCTGGATACTTTGGAAAGCTGGGTGTTTCTATGGTCCACATTTGTTCAATTCTTTGCATATGCCTTATATTCCCCGAGACTGTGGACAATTTAAAATGACCATCAATCGTTGTGATTGTGTTAGCATGTTAGTTAAACAAAGCCTCCATACCTGGAAAGAAGGTAACAGCTACTGTTCATTGCACACTTACTCTGTACTAGGCTCTGAGGTGAGTAGTCACATGACCCTCAATGATGGAGATATTCTGAGAAATGTTTCACATTGCGCAGACATTATAAAGTACTTAAACAAAGAAAGCTACTGTGTCACTAGGTGGTAACAACTTAGGACAAGGCTATCATCATCTATATGATTCATTCGTATATTTTTAATGTATCGTATGTGTCTATTACTACTGTGTGTTTGCAGGTGCTGGTAGAGCTAAGAAAGGGATGTGAGATCCCCTGGAAATGGAGTTATAAGAGGTTTTGAGATGCCTGATGTGAATATTAGAAACTGAACCCAGGCGCTCAGGAAGAGTAGCAAGTGTAGTTAATTGCTGAGCCACCTCGCCAGCCACTACATGATTCATCTTAGTCAAAATACCAAGGATGTATAGAAATAGACATTGCTGCTCTACAGTGACCCTAAGAAGAAGACAATGTAAAAGCATGTAATCTCAGCATTTGAATGTCTGAGGCAGGAGCATATCTAAATTTGAGTTCTAGGTTATCCTGGGCTATATACAGAGTGATATCCTATTTCAAAGCATAAAAAGCTTGCTCAGAGAGATGACTCACCGGATAATCACCAAGCCTGAGGACCTGAGTTCTGTCTCTGGATCCCACATGGTACAGGAAGAAAAACCAATTCCCATGCATTCTCCCCTGATCTTCATATGCTGTGACACATACATGTGTGTATGTATACACATAGTAAAGTAAAAAAAATAGATAAACAAACTCAAGGCTGACATTTTCACAGTAAGAAATTGAGTTATATGAAGTTATCATGATCCAAGTCAAAGAGATACAACAGGGCTCATCCTGGAATTCAGGTCTGGCTAATATCTGTTCTAAGATGGTTTTTAAAGGCCGATGAATTTGGGCTGGCATAGGAAGAGGGCAGAGACCTACAGTTAAGAACGGTTTTCTTTCTGATTCAGTGATGAGAAGTTTTTCTTGTGTGTATGTATACACACACACACACACACACACACACAATTCAAGTAGGTATGTGGGAAAGGAACTCATCACTTCTTTTGGGCAAAGCAGAACTGGAAGAATCTATTGGCACAATCTCTATGCTCTCTCGGGTCTATGCTTATGGTGCTCTGTAATGGTCCTTTGGTAGCCATTGCTCCCAAGCTGGATATACCACATGCACAATGCTGGCACTGAACTGTCTTGTAACCCCAGTGCCTTCCTCCATAGTCAGTCTTCCTGTCCCAGCTATGTCTCCCCTGAAGACCCAGTTTTCACTGTGTTCTTCTCCCAGCCCTTTCATTGCCTGACACAGATGCTTGGAAAAGATACTATTCTCTAGCCATTCTGTCCCTAGGTGAGTCCCCTCTAAACCATCTTCTGGAATGATCTCTTCAAATGCAAATAAATGATATCACTCCCCAGCTTTGAAATTGCTAGCAGACTCCAAGTACCCTCAGGGTCCTTCCTTAGCCCATCTACCACCACTTCCTTTCCTATATATGGCCCTCACACCATGCCCAGGTATCCAAACCATCATGAACTACTATTAACTGCCCCACTTTTGATCCAGCACCTTCTTAGGCTTGCAAAAGTCTTTCCTCAAATAACTACCCTGGCAGAATAGTCTTTAGAGTTGCCCAACTCCTCTGAGATACAACTAAACCATCACTATAGTGAGCCTGATAATAATCCCTCCCTCCCAGGTGGTTGGAGAATTAAGGCAAACGGGATGTATGTGTAAATGGGCTCTGGCAGCCATCACTAACTTCATCTGAGAGTGGTGAGGTGAGTTAAGTCTTTGTCCTGACTCTCCTTTGCCAAAATCACCTTGGGCCAATTTATTCTTTCCAAAGATGCTTTTCACACTGTTCTGACCCCTAACACAAAGCTTATTTTCTCCCAAAAGACCATACACTGTGTGATCAACAGGGATAAAGAAATGGTGTAGAGAGGAGGATGGACAAGCTGAGAAACTCAGGCTTCTAAAAAGACCCTGAGCATAACAACTCCGTCTTTGACTTCCCTAAGTCTAAGGGGCAGGGGATGGTCACTTTGTTACCTTGTAGGCAAGGGCTTGGGAAAGCAGAAGAGTCTTACTCAAGACCATCCCAGCACTTTCTTGGTAAATTGCTGTGGGTCATTTGCTGCCCTTGGGGAGAATATTAGCAAAGTATTTTATCCTAAAAGCCTCACAGTCTGTGAAATGAATCGCCTGCCACACTGGAGCCACAGGGAAGTTTCACGCTGTCACTTGCCCAAGATCCTCATAAATTGTCAGCTTCAATGACTGGATGCTTAACTGAACTTGAGGGACAAGGCAAAGAGACATAAACACTAAACACATCATCTTTCAAGTCTGTTCTTTCATTTCCCGGCTGTTTCTTCTCCAAAGGGAACTGCTTGCTCTCTTCCCTTTAACTTTGCACTGAGGAGTCAGCGATCATCCATTTGATGTCTGATTCACTGCACAGACAATGGTGCTCTGGAAAGCAGGGTCCTCTCAGGAGAAGGCAGAATGTGGTCTCATACAGTCCTGGTGGAGATGCTCCTAGTAACAGATTTAACACGGCATGCCTGTTTTCTCACTGGCAAGTGGGACATCTTGTCTACCTCTTGAGATTATTGTGAAATCTACATGTGGGGCACTGATCCGTTGATGGGTGCATAGCTTCACAGTATCCTTGAAAGTAAAAACTTTACTGGGTAGGGCATGGAATTGGAGCACCAAAGGTATGCCACGAAAAGACTTTGTGTCCTCCACCCTCCCCCGACTCTCCTTAATTTCTGGCCACCATAGAAAGAATGAGCTTAGCATGGACTGAGACCTCTAAATCCACAAGCCTTGCCACAACAGAAAGCTGATGAACAGCACTGTACACAGCTTAATGTGTAAATAACTCATGATAAGAGATTAGCCACAATAACCAATGAAACAAAACAATTCAGCAATGTATTATAATAAAAGTTATTTAGACTTACAAATTGCTTATTTTTAGTATTTTCTGCCTAGTATTTTGGACTATGGCTGACTGTGAATAACAAAAACCTCATAAAATGATAAGTTGACAGCAGTGTGTGTGTGTGTGTGTGTGTGTGTGTGTGTGTGTGTGTGTGTGTTAGAGAGAGAGAGAGAGAGAGAGAGAGAGAGAGAGAGAGAGAGAGAGAGAGAGAGCATAAAATCATCTGTGGAGATAACAAGGCTGCAAATGACAAAAATAGTGTTATAGGCCAAGAATGACTTATATTCATTCTCTAACCCCCGACCCTGCTCTGTCACTGTTTAATGCCTTGTATCTGCCATCCCACTAAGAATCAGAATGGGTTGTGACCACTAATACAGGGTTCTCACCAAGATAAAAGATGAGATGCTTCTCCAGAGAACTTTCTTCCATGGATTTGTCCTTTTCCAGCCACACAGACATAGGGACTTAGGCTCCTAGAGTCAATGACATTCAGACTGAGTGACATGGTCTAGCTAAATTTACAGGTGACTGGCATACAGACCAGAATGAACGTGCAGTAAGTGCGCTCATTTACAGTGACTATGGCCTGTGCCAAGAGGCCAGAACACCTCTGTGGACATAGATAGCACACTTACTGCTTATCTGAAGCCAAATTAAACTCAGCTATTTATCAAACCAATAACTGCAGAAACCTTCACTTGGGTGACTAGAAGCAGACATGATAGGTAGCTTGGTGACCATGGCACCAGTATCTATACTGGGATTATTTGGGTTGTAAGTGAAAGTGAGTGAGCATATGCTTAGTTAGCCAAGAAACAGCTTTCTAGAAATTGAAACAAGCATACAGAGGTTCTCACAGAATCTAAGGATGGAATTTTGTGAGATATCCTGTCTCAAAGGAATAAGGTGGACAGTGGTAAAGAAGTATGCCTATTATTCTCCAACAACATGGAGACTTGGAATAAGGAAGGGAGGGCCTGGCCCACAGGATAGCATCTCTCCATCCCACTCTTGCCTTCCTCCTTCCCTGCCACAGCACATCAGCTTTCCCTACACCTGTTCCATGCTTTGCTCCTATTGGTCAGAATTTTTGTTGGCACAGAATTTGATTATGGCTAATTTTAACAAAAAGTGTTTGCAGAAAGGATATCAAAGACTTAGATTCTCTAGGAAGCCCAAAGAACAAAACAAAACAACACAAAGAAACCCACCAGGCTGTGGAGGCAACTCAGTGGGTAAGGGCACTCGCTGTGTAGAGAAAGAACTAAGATCTTTTTTCAAATCTTCAGCATTGACATCAAAAGCCAGGCATGGCCACATGCATGCTGCCCTAACACCAGCACTATCAGGAGCAGAAACAGGAGAATTGCTGGAGCTATCCGGCCATCAACCTAACTTTAAGTTCAGAGAGAGACTCTGTCTTGGTAAAAGAATACAAAGTGTTCTTTTCTGGCTTCTGCATATGCACACAGGCACGTATACTCAAACAAATGTACATATACCACACACAAACACACACACACACACACACACATGCAAACACACATATATACCTACACACACACCTCAAAATCATTGCATTTAGTATTCAAATTTCCCTGATTTGTCTTATGAATATATGCTTTGTTTATTTGTTACATATGGGTTAACTAAGACCTATACCTTGTCATTCTCCTTTGCCTCAGAAAATTCTAGAAGTTGGAACCTGGTTCTTGAATTTTTGTGTGATTCCAGTTATTCATGTGGTCTGTACTTACAAGGTGCACTGCCATAAGAAGGCCCTGGTACCCCAGTTGCTGGACATGGGCAGTCATTAGCTAGCACTTCTTAAAACCTTTATTTGGTGAGGTATGATGAATTTAATTCATGTAACTCAGTTGTAGGGAGCCTGTGCAGTATGTCTACAGCCTGGGTTCTATCCCTGGTGCTTCCCTCAAAGTAGCATTCTACCAAACCCTTTCAAGTACTCACTAGACACCTGCAAAGTTAAGCATGCCTTTACCTGCTCAAATACCTTAGCAAGCAGTTTACTCAGAAGAGACAGACCAAACACTTGATTGTGTGTTTTGTTTACCAGCCATTAAAATGCAATATTGGTCTGGTTCATCTAAAGGGGACCTGTAAACTTAGAAGCTGTGGTTGACATCATTATAGACTTCTGAATTTAAGCATATCACAAGTGCTTGCAAGCTCCCTTCAGCATTCCTGTTGATTCTCATTGTTCCAGCCCTGGACACTAAGATCCCCTGAAAGTTGGCTCCTGGGTCCTCTTGACAGATTCTGAGGGCCTGAGAAGCCTCCTGGCTTCCTGATAGAAGATATTGCGGGTTCATTATGGATACTTCCTGCCTCAGACCAGGTATCAATATGTCCTCCAAAGACCCCTATTTCATTCTAGTATGTTCCAGTTTCTCTACAACTTGCTCCCCAGATCACTGAGCACAGTTGGCTGAGGCTGTACCACTGAGCCCAGAAGTAGTGGTGCTTAGGGCTGGAAACCCCTGGAAATCCTGTGACCAGATACTTCTTTGTGGCCTTGCTTCCACCCAGATGACAGCAGAGAAACTCCCAAAGCATGACTAGAATATAGTCAGATGATATTTGTCCCCTGACATGACAACAGTCCTGGTCTTTCCATGTATAAAACACATTTGGCACAGTGTCTCTACAGTCACCAAACTGACACCTCCAGCTCAAATGCCAACAGAAGTCAAGGCCCCACCTCCAAATCCTCAGGAGATATGGCCTGATTTTTCCAACATAGTTCAAGGCTTTAGCATAAGGGCCAAGCCTTGCAGTGGAAGGATATCCATGGAAGTTACCCACTGGACAGAGAAAAGGGAACCTGTTTGAACTGGTACCTTCAAAACGCCCACTTCCTTCTGTCAGAGTCCAGGACAAGTGGTTCAAACTGTGGAGGCTTTGGTGATGACATGTGTTGGATCCTCCTCTGTGGTTCCTAACCTGTGGGACTCCAGGAATCACAACCTGAGTCTCTCTACAGTCTGGGTTGATCAGCTGGAATGTGTCAGACACCAATGACTCACCCTTCTTTCTACACAGCTCACACCCATTGCCTTACCAGAGGCCAGTCTTCCTGTTCCCCCTTGTGACTTCCCTTGTGTCTCCAACTCTTTGACGCCTCCTTCTTGTGAGCATTCTATGTGGTCATTTCCATTTTTCTGATAGAGGAATTAACATTTGGAGATGTGAATGTATCATTAGCCTACTAATAGAGATGGAGCCAGGCTGTGACCCAGGTGATCGAAGGGCCTGAATTCTGCAGCATATCATCATTCTTTAGCATATCCCCCATCCAGGAACATTGATGTCTTCTTTGACACTGTAACCAGACTAATGCAGATGGGAGGCAAAGAGTCAAGCCTGGGAAATTCCTTGTCCTGAGCAATTCTTCCTAACACTTCGACGT
This sequence comes from Mus pahari, assembly GCF_900095145.1. Classification (NCBI taxonomy): domain Eukaryota; kingdom Metazoa; phylum Chordata; class Mammalia; order Rodentia; family Muridae; genus Mus; species Mus pahari. Next base: position 88,930,592 of record NC_034590.1, on the reverse strand, counting down.
GAATCAGAATTGTCACTGAAGAGACTAGAGAGGCAAATCCTCTATTAAAATGCTGGTTGTTCAAGCTTGAGAACTGAATTTGGTTCCCAGCACCAATGTAAAAGGCTGGGTGTGCTGACATGTGCTATAATTCCAGTTCTGAGGATATAGTCAGGAGGATCCCTGGGGCTGATTGGCTAGCAAGTCTACCTGAATTGGTGAGGTTTGGGTTCAGTGAGAGCATGCATCTCAAATAAATAAGTGAAGTGAATGAATGGATGGATGGATGAACGAATAATGAATGAATGAATAACATGGACGGTGACTGAGGAAGACATTCAGTGTTGACCTCTGGTCTTCATATCTATACATAATACATATACATGCACACACACACACACACACACACACACACACACACACACATCCCGTTCAGTTTCCTCCAAGCTGACGTGCTGACGTGATGAACCTTTCCAGGAGCCAAGTTCAAGTGAAAGCAGATTTTTCTGGCTGATCATCCCAGGTGAAATCCAATATATTGCTCAGATACTGCCAGTCAACTAGTCAAATACATGTGAGACACTCTGGTACTTCAGGCCAGGACACATGTGGAATGTGTGTGTGTGTGTGTGTGTGTGTGTGTGTATGCTAAAAATGCTTTCAAAACATGCTAGTATCAAGAGAAAACAAGGAAGTGAGAAAGAATGGGGGGATGGGGATGGAGTGCAGTTCATCTAGTAAAGGACTTGCTGCTCAAGCTTAAAGACCTGACTTCAGATACCCATACCAACAAATACCCACCATGATGACACTCCTGTCATCTCACTGCTGGAAAGCAAAACAGGAGACTCTCTGGGCCTCAATAGCCAGATAACTCAGCCAGTTGATGAATTTCTAGTTCAGTGAGAGACCCTATCTCAAAATACAAAACTGAGTTCAATAAAAGAACATACATAATATTGACTTTTAACCTCCAGAGTGCATGCACAGGTGCACATATGTGCACACACATACACCATACAAACACAAGAAAGTAAGAGAGAAGGGGAGATAGGAAAGGGGAGGGAAGAAAGAAAGAAGGGAAGAAAAGACCTTTCAAAGTCAATTATCAAAACATAATTTAAAAAGCAAGTATATTTATATGTTTTTATATATTAAAAACCTGTCTCTATGGAAACACGATTAGACATTAACCACCACACTGCCATAGGCTTCTAGCTTTCCACATCATCTGTGCTGTCTTTCACTGTTTGTCTTTAAAGCAAAAGCATTTTGTAGACTTCTAACTTTAAGGATTGACGATGCTGTTTTTCAATGTGCTGAGTTTATTTCTGAAATAAAAGCATTCTGAGAGCATGTCCTACACAGGAATCAAATGATAGTTTTTAACCCTAGCTGAACAAGAGATGGGAGTTTGCTATACAGAATCTCATTGGGCATCTCCTGACCAATAATGGGTAAACAGTTAGAGATTCAAGCAGCCTCAATTGCACCGCTGCCCTAAGGGAATCTCATACCTGTGGCTTAGCCTTGCCAAGCCTCATTCTCCTCATCTGGGCACTGGGAACAATTCAAGCATGCTCCCAGAGCAGCTATGAAGGACAAATAATAACACTTAGCACAAAACATTTAGCAGAGGGAGGGAAGATGCTGGCCAGGGCCATTTCATTATTCACAAAAAGGCCACTCATGCCCTAATGGCTGGTTGGGTCCACACAGTGTGTTATGACAGTATATCAGTGGGATATGAATATTTAATGGCACACAGAAGCATGTCGCCTCTGTTGAGTGGTAATTTCTTAATTGATTCTGGCAGATGTACTTGGCTTTGCCTGCTGAGTCATGGAAGAGGATTTGGGAAGTGAGTCTCCAAACATGGCAGGCACTGAGTTGTCTCACGTTGGTGAGGCAGAACTAAGGGCAAGTGAGCAGGACAAGAGTCGGATGAGTATTTTAACTCGGTCAGGATGGACCAGGAGTATCATCTCTTGTACTGTGTGTGCATATAGTGATGCCCCATGCCCAGCCACACACAAACAGCATGTGGAGGGGGCTGGAGGCTGAAATGATGCTGAATAAGTTAAGTGTGCAAGGAGAACCTTAGGGTGTATCATTGGCGTGCTCTGCAGAGCTCCACAATGTGGTCCACAAACTGGACTATGCCTCATTCTCCCTCCTTCTGTGTATGTTTAGTCAAGTGCAGGTATGTATATTCATGTGCACATGTGTGTATCCATGTGTACCTGTGTGTATTCATGAGCACATGTGTGTGTATTCATGTATATATGTGTATTCATGCATGTACTCATGGGCATGTATGTATGCATTCATGTGTGCATGTGTACATTTGTGTGCACACACACGTATATATTCATGTGCATGGAGGTGTGGGTACAAACGTGTCATATTCATGTGCATGCATGTGCATGTGGAGGACAGAGTTGGATGGTATTCATCAGGAGACATCCATCTCGGTTTTTGAGACGAGGTCTCTCAGTGTCCAACCTAAGATGGCTGGGCATCAAGGCACAAGGAATCTCTTCTCTGCCTCACCAGTGCTTAGATTCCACACATGCACAATCTCACCAGGCATTTGTGTGTGTGTGTGTGTGTGTGTGTGTGTGTGTGTGTGTGTACACGCTCTTGGGATAGAACTCAGATCCTTATGCTTGCATACAAATGTTTTACCAACCGTGCCTTCTCTCCAGCCCCATCTTCGCTTTAATAACACTAGTTATCATGATAAGAATCAGCATTTATGAAGACTCACAATATACCAGGCATGGGTCCAAACACTTTTCATGAATCCACTCAATACAGATTTACAATGGCCTCAAAAGTAGAATACCACTGAAAACTCAACAAACAAGGGTCAGGAACATCCCCAAAGCTATCACACTCTAAAGCAAGGCCAGAGGGTGCAGTTGGAACTCGAGATTGATAACAAATGCTCAACTGTCACCATTTAGTAAGAGTTTTTGTCTGAGAGTCCATTCTGGGGTGTGTGTGTGTGTGTGTGTGTGTGTGTGTGTGTACATGAAAGAGAGAGAGAGAATTCAACTAGTTTCCAACAAAAAGACACTAATGTTAGGATCCCTCCTGTCCTACCTGTTCTTTTTCCTTGGTGCCCATTCCCTCCTTCCAATTCATTTAGCAGCTATTCATAGTGTGCTCACTAGGAAAGGAGACAGGATGTAGTGGGCAGTGCCCAGTAGTTTTCAGCATGGTCTTTAGGGCCCAAGCTCTGGAGAGTACTTCAGGACAAGTGGAGAAGGCTTCACATGGGTCTCACCCCCAAAAAATCTGAAGGTGCTTCCAGCACAGGTGGGGCAGAGGAAGGCAGACAGGCACTGATGGTGCTGAGTATTGTCCTGAATTTTGCATGAATGACCCCAAGAAGGAGGTTATGTAAAACACAGCTTCAGCGGCAACTTTCTCCAACAATCAAATTGCAGCCGGAAAGAGCAGGAGCTAGGGGTGGATTGAGAGGATTAAAACAGACTTTAGAGATATCTAACCAATAGTGACATAAGGTCCTTGTTTGCATTCTGATTTCAACAGATGTAAAAGAGAAAAAGAAGAGTGAACGGAAGACAGAGAAGGAGTGAGGGAAAGAGGGAAGGAAGGAGGAAGGGAGGGAGATGAGACAATAAACTGAAAAGAGACAACTAGGAAGCCGAGAATGTCATCTGAGTGCCAGATGACCTGAGGGAATGACTCTCCAGTGCCCGAGTGTGATGGCAGCTTCCTGGTCCTGTGTTTGCCTTAAAGACTCCTCGCCTCCTTTAAAAAGCATGCAGCATTTAGAGATAAATTATTAACATGGCTGAGGTTTGCTTCAAAACACCTGGCAGAGGAGAGGATGGAGCCTGGAGAAGGGAGTCCATGCATCCAGATCACACAGGGTGCAGTGCAAGAGGAGACACAGGTCACACTCTTAATTCCTCTCTGCCCAGGATCTTTAATGTCTGCATAAGTGAGAAGTGAACTGGCATGCTTGTCAGTGAAATGATGTCATGATGAGGCTTTACTTCAGAAGGTTCCAGTAACCTGTTTAGAAATGGAGGACGGAGGGTGAAAAGAGGTCAGGGCTTAGAATTGTGAAAAATGAGTAGTGGCTGGGTGAGAGCACTCTATGTGAATCCCTTGCTTTCGCTGATACTGAGGAGGAGGAGGGTAAATAACTGTACAGTACCTAAACACACATGGGCTTTGCCATTCACTTTAAGCAAGTTCTGTATTCACTGGCTCAGTTTCCCATCTGTGAAATGGGGCAAGCCAGTCATAGATGCTCATTTTGGAATAGCCACAAATTTAAAGCAAACAAAGGCTTCAACCTATAAACAGATAAATAACTAGGCATATCTATACAACAGAATACTACATAGAGTCAAAAAAGAACAGAGACAGATGTATGAAACACAGTGGATAGACTTGGGAATGATTATGTAATACAAAATCAGCCAAACAAAATGAGCACAACTTATGATTTAATTTACACAAAGTTTTTTTGTTGTTGTTTAATTCAAGTATTATCTACAGTCTTAGATATCGTGGTAGCAAGGAGGTAAGAGAAGCGAAAGACTGCAGAAGCTTGCAGGGGAGTGCTTGAGGTCGATGGACTGGTCCCTTATCTTCATTATGGCTTGACTTTTTGAAGAGCCATTCATATTTAAATTTATCAAAGGAGCTGGATGAGGTGACCCACACTTTTAATCCCAGCACATAGGTGGCAGATACAAATGGATCACTGTGAGACTGAGGCCAGTCTAGACTATATTATGAGTCCCATAGCATCTAGGACTACATAAAGAGACCTTGTCTCAAACAAAAATAACATCAACCTTTAAATATGTGCTGCTTACTATATAGCAATTATACTTCAATAACCCTGTTAATAGTGAGATAAAATATCTTAGAACATTCTGGGAATTAGGTGAACCAACTCATGTGAATATTCCCAGGCTCGAGTGAGCTCTCAGCATTCTCTGCCAGGTCCAGATCCATGTAAGCCCCTCCAGATACAAGAACAAGCACAGTGACAGGAGAGGTGGCACATGTCTGTCATCCCAGCAGGTAGGCAGCTGACGCTTCATATGCATCATAAATCTGAGGGTAGCCTGGTTTAATCAGCTAGACCTTGTCTTGAAAGAAGAAAGAAAGAAAATAAGAAAGAAAAAGGGACAGTGGAGAGGGGAGGGAGAAAGATAGGGGAAGGAAGGAAGGGAGAGAAAAAAGAGAAGAGAAAAGAGACAAAGAGATGAAGGCAAAAAAAGGAAGGAGGAAGTAGGGCATGAAGCAGGAAAGGAGCAGAAAACAGGAAAGAAAGGCAGGAAGCAGGGAAGAAAGGCAGGAAGCAGGGAAGAAAGGCAGGAAGCAGGAAAGAAAGGCAGGAAGCAGGAAAGAAAGACAGGAAGCAGAGAAGAAAGGCAGGAAACAGCAAAGAAAGGCAGGAAACAGGGAAGAAATAGGAAGCAGGGCAGGAAGGGGCAGGAAGGGGAGAAGGAAGATAGACCAGTAGCTTCAATCTCGTTCCTCCCAAGAAGAGAGAAAAACAAATTTAAAAATGCTTCAGTACAAAAACAGAGAGAGGAGACCATAAGACGGGTGTTTCCTGGTAGAAGAGACATCAGCTGAGGCCTGTGAGATGAAGTGAGAGCTGTTTTGGAAGAAGTCTAAGAAACAGATGTGCCAGTGGGATGAAAAGCATGTGTCAACATCCGAGGTTAGAGAAAGTGCGGCCCAATGTAGAAGCACAGTGTTTTTCAAAAGGTCTATCGGGAGGAGGATAAAGTAAGTAGAAAACTATGAGCTAGGACGGGTTGTCTACTGTGAGTCAGACTGCATTCATGAAATCACGCATCCAAATAAGCCTAGGAGGCAAGAACTGTCACTGTTCTCACATATATCTGAGAACTGGTTCAGAGCTGGTAAGCTACTTTGTCCAAGATCACTGTCTCAGTTAGGGTATCTATTTCTGCAATAAGACACCGTGACCCAAAGCAACTTGAGAAGAAAGGGATTTATTTCATCTTACAGCTTCTAGTTCATCAACCAGGGAAATCAGGACAGGTATTCAAGGCAGGACCCTGGAGACAGGAACTGGCGTATAGACCATGGAGAAACATTGCTTAATGGCTTACTCCTTATAGCTTGCCCAGCCTTCTTTCTTACATACTATACTCCAGGACTATTTTCCCAGAAATGACACTGCCCACAGTGACCTGGGCCCTCCCCTATAAATTATCAACCAAGAAAATGCCTTACAGATTTGCCAATGGAGGTATGTTCTCAATTAAGATTCCTTCTTCCCAAATGACAAAGGGTCAGTTGTCCTGACTAGTATTTTATCAAGTTGACACAAGCCAGAATCACTGAGTAGGGACCCTCAATTAAGAAGATGTCCCCATGAGGCTGGCCTATGGGCAGGCCTGTGCTTCATTTTCTTTACTAATTATTGATGTGGGAGACCCCAGCTGACCTAAGCTGATGTTCCTGGAAGCTATAAGAAAGCAAGCTGAGCAAGCCATGAGAGCATGCCAGTAAGCAGCACCCCTCCACAGCCTCTGCATCAGCTTCTGCCTCCAGGTTCCTACCATGTTTGAATTCCTGCCCTCAATTCCTTTGACTACAGACTGTGATATGGAAATGTAAGCTGAAGCTGTCTTTCTTCTCTCCAAGTTGCTTCTACTCATTGGTGTCTTACCACAGCAATAGGAACCCCAACTAAGACAATCAAAGTGGTTTCAAATGCAAACCTGGTCAATTCCATCACTCAACAGTGTTCTAGCCAATACCCACCAAAGAGTTTGCAGTATCAAACAGTCTGATATCAAGCAGAGGCTATCTTCTCAATGTAGCAGGAAGAATCAAAACAGATTGTTAAAAGATTCTGTCTACAAGTCCACCTGTGGGGGACACTTCTGTGACAACCCTCTTTGGTAAATATCGCTGTTCCCTATTTAAGCAATGAGGATGGGGATCCACAAATAATGGAAAGTCAAACAATTGGCCCATGTTACACTGTCTGATTCCACAGGCTTTCCCACTGCCGTATCTTGAAATTACATTCCCCCACCAATGTTCCACATCTCTACCTCCCCTCATCTGGATTGTCCAATCCCAGTCTCTCCTGCTTACCCTCCTTTACCACAGGAGGGCTGTTTGGAAAGGATGATTTAGACCATGGTGAACTTCCACCTCATCAGACTTCCACCTCCTGAGAACAGATGTCAGAATCCAGTGACACAGCACTGGGTCGGCCCTTCTTTCCTATTGAATTAGCACTGCCCGACACAATCCTTCTCTGGCCACTTTAATGGGATAAGTGGCTAATGTGATTGGGTTCAATGAGATGTAAATGATTGGATTCAATAAAGGAGCAGAGAGTGTTTCCCTCCACCAATGACCTCGTTTCTCATTGGAGGTACAGTTTTTTTGCCCAGTAGCACCAAGAGAAGAGATGGAAGACCCTGCCAGCACCCTTGAGCAAAGGAGACTCGAGGATGCTTTCTGCTAGAGTTTGTATATGCTGCAAATGTCCTCCGAGGTTCCTGAGATAGACTTTAACCCTCCACTGTAAGGTATTAAGAGAGTAGAAATGTGGCTTAGTCATTCGACCACAAAACCAGGCTCCCATGCACTGCTCTATATAAAAGCAAGTGTGGTAGCTCATGCCTGGGAGGTGTAAGCAGAGAATCTGTATTTCAAGGTTATCTTCAGCTAAGTAGAGAATGTAAAACTAGCCTGAGATGTGAGTCTGTCTCCTTTAAAAAAAATAAAAATAAAAAAGGGTAGAGACATAAAGAAACATAATCTGACCGCAGGGGTAGAGCCTTTAAGGGTGATTAAATTTGTATATGGTCATAGGGTGGGTTTTCCTAACTTGCTATGGTGGCACAAGACAAGACAGATACACATAGACAGACAGACAGACAGACAGACAGACAGACACACACACACACACACACACACACACACACACACACACACCTTGTCTCTTGCTTTGATATTCTGGGCCACCTCCAGACTCTGTCAATATGAAGGCCTTCACTAAATGTGGTACCTTGTACCTCCATCGTTCATGATCCAAAATAAGCCCTTTTTCTCATGATTTGTGTTCATGAAGTAGACAAGGAGAGAACTTAGCATTAAAATGCTGAGTATGCTTCGGGCTAGACCGTGGGGTTAAGGGTACAGCCAGTCCATTGGGGTCTGTGAGCCGACTCCAATGACATGACATTAGAGATGTTGCTTACATTCTCTGAACCAAAGCCTTCTTTCTTCCAATTGGGGGCATATTAATGTTTCAGAGAATTGCAAAAATGACCATGGCAGTGACCAGTGGGACCAGAGGTATGCACACCTCACACATCACAGTACAGAATGAACACCAGATAAGTTAGTGCCACCATAAGGACCAGTAAAGCCAAGGGTAAACAGTACTTCAAAAAAGAAGCTAATACTGTTACCTGGAAGTACATGTTTGCACACCAAAGAGATTTGAAATGAGGTTGTGTCCTTGTGCTGATTTAATGGCCCAATAAGAGCACAGACAAGAATTTATAAGGTTTTACATCAGTCCACACAAAGCTTTGCATACCCTGCCCTCAACATGCAAAGCCTCCCTCCAGCAGCCCAGACGCCAGCAGGTGGCTAACGTTCATGGACTGTGCATTTTATCAGAGATAACTCCTCTCAGGCCTCGTTACAAGAAATGAGCCAATGGCTCAGTCACTACCTGGCATGGAGGTGGGGCTGGATTCCAGGGCAGTGGAAGGGAGACTCACTCAGACCTCTGCTGGGAAAACCTCTCTTCCCATCCCTTCCTGACCTTGGAGTTCCTGGCTGCTGCAGAGCAATCTCCACCTCCGAAGGAGCCAACAGGTTGTGGGGAACCTGTCATGAACCCATTCCTGTGTCTAAAGGAATTCCAGCTTAGAGTTTCCTCCAAAATTCTGAGGTTTTTGCATATCTACCAAAACAGCATCACCGACTGCGGGGTCAGGCAAACGGCACATGCAGCTGAGACAGCAGTTCACATTCAAACCACACGGAGCATCAGACACACTGCTCATGGCTCACATCAAGATGTTCCCATTCCCTCTAGGAGCTTGCAAATGTTTCCTCCTGAAGAATCTACTCAGAGTATTCTGAAATAGTCTTGGGCAGTGGTTCTCAAACTGTGGGTCACGCCTCCTTTGGGGGTCAACCATTTCATTTGGGTCACCTAAGACCATCAGGAAACACAGATTTTTTTTTACATTATGATTGTAACAGTAGCAAAATTACAAATATGAAGTAGCAATGAAATTAATGGTATGGTTGTGGTGGCTACAACACAAGAAACCGTTTTGAAGGGTGGCGGCATTAGGAAGGTTGAGAACCACTGCCCTGGCATCTTGAGCAGATTCAGAGAGCTGTCAACATGACCAAATAGAAAGACACTAGTTTGTTCCTTGTGAAACCTGGTCCCACTTCTTTGTGGGCACAGGAGCAGACCACAGTCCTCAGGCTTCTTGCAGTTATGTGTGGCCAGGCAGTAGGTATGGATGGAGTACTGTAGCTATTAGTTACATCCTGCCCACAAGGACCTTCTTCCCTCACAGTGTCTCTGTGTTTCCTCCTTCATCTTCTGAATACATATAGAAGATGTCATGGCTCTGGAGGAGGGAGCAAAGCCACAGAGAAGAACCTGAATCTCGGAGCCATCCCAAACTCCTCCTCCAGGGACCAGGACAATCTACATTAAGTTACCACTGAAGGAATAATGTTCAAGGCTATGTAATGTTAAGCATGTGGGTTTGAAGATTAGTTTTACTTCAGGTGCTAGTGCCATGGCCAACATCTGGAGAACCCACTGTAATCCCCATCGCATGCACCCAGAAGGGAAAGAGAACAGAACTTCTGGGATTTGTGAGTCAGCTTTTCCACCTGCAAATGTGAGCACTTTTTACGTCAAAACGGCCATCAGAGAGATCTCATGGGAAATTAACCTATGAAGTGCTACTACAATGACATCTGACACTGCTGTGTGATCGCTGGGTGCCAAACTGTGATAGACCTGTTTGTGCTTGGCCTCATCTATTCTCCGAGATAGCCATATGCAACAATAGTATTAATCCCATTTTACCATGTGGGGACTGGAGATCCAGTGACTCTAGCGAGTTCTTTCTTGTATAACACAATTTGGCTCAATGGAATCAGAGCCTAATCCTTCCTTTTCCACAAGAAAGGATTCAGTCTTCTCTGGAGTCCTCGAGAAGCCAATGGGAACTAGAAGGGCCATTGGGTTCCTGTGCACAGACAAGGCAATGGTCAGGATGGTGAGGAATAACCGATGCCTGCACCAGTAAATGTTGACCTCCGGCCAATCCTGCTCCACTCCACACTCTTGATATAAACATTTCATCTGTGTACTAGCAGCATCCACCAGAGACATCTCCTCTTCTGTGGGTCTGGACACATTCCCTACCCTGTCAAGCCAGCCACTAAATGGCTCTTCTCTGAACTCTCAAGATACTTCATTTGTATCCTTCCTGTGTAAACTCTGGCAAGCTACTCAAGCCCTCTGAACATTGGCTCTATCATCTATGGGATAAAATGAATAATCATGCCAACTCCTTTGGTTAGCTGTAAAAACACAGGTAACATGTTGGTGCTAGGTGGCATTTAGTAAGCACTCAATCAACTGAATGGATAGACACCTACAGGAATCCACGCTTTTTTTTTTATTTAACTTTTTGGTGTCAGGACACTTGTCTCAGAACACAAATTTCCAATCAGCAGAGCATCTAATAGCTAAGGAATATTCAACAATCTGGGCTTAAGATTTAACTTTATGTGTATTGGTGTGTGTTCATGTGAGTCTAGTACCCTAGGAGACCAGAGAAGGTGCTATATCCCTGAATGTAGAGGTACAAGTGGTCGTCAGCCACACCCACTGTGGGTGCTGGGAACTCAACCCTGGTACTGTGCAACACCTGAGCATCTTAGCAACTGTGGCATCTCTTCTGCCCCAAAGATTTCCTTTATTTTGTTATATGTGTGAGCATGTATGTGCACAGGTAACCACAGAGGTCAGAGGTTTGTTAGGAGGAGTCAATTCCTTGATGTTTGGAGATCCAGAAATTTCTGAGATGCCAGGTGTGGATGTTAGAATCCAAACTGTAATAGAGTGAGCGATAAGCACTGCTAGCCGCAGAGTCACCTCACCCTGTCAACAGTCTTTGTTGCTGTTACTCTTTGGAAGTTACTCGGCATCAACACTGAGCTAAAATCTAGGCATCTCTTGTTCGAGTTCTGGATCCCTGGTGAGACGTCCTTGGCCATGGCAGTTCAGCTGCCCGTGCCCCAGTCTTTATGTCAATAACATAAGGATAATCGTGATCATTATAAGGGGATTTATTAAAGTATGAAATATTGTCTAAAATATTTACAACAGGATAACAACAGGATCTTATAATGCACACTTATTGAGGACATGTCCTTTCTCCTTTTTAACAGGAATGCAGACTGGTTTCTTGTAATATGTCAGCATATAGCACAATACCTGGCACATGGCAAGTGCTCAATAAATGATGGGCACCTGACTGAACAAATGTATGCATGGGTGACCTAAATGCCTATGGCTGTCATAAGCTCCCAGAACATGGCTCTTTTGTCTTTGAAGCAAATTTCTTTTTTAAAAAATTATCTCTATAACCCACTAGGCCCAGGGCCGAAGGCTTGATTTTCATAACAACAGTGAGGACTCTCCAACCTCTTTCTCATAAGTGTAGCAATAATAATAATTGAGTGTTTTACTTCGAAAATGCCTCTGCATGCACCACTGCATTTTATTTTGTCAGCATCCTTATACAAGCAAAAATTATTATTTCTATTTTGCAAATGGAAAACAAAACTGAAGTAAGGAAGGGAAACACAAAATTCTAACCTGGCAAGCCAACAGCCTCTCAGACCTTTCCAGAAGAAATGCAAGTTTGGTTTTTTCTTTCCTGTCCTCAAGATGGCAGGTGTCCTGCTCTATTGCTCTCTGCCTTGCTACCCTGAAATAGGGTTTCTCACTGAACCTGGTGCTGGGATAGTGGCCAGTAAGCTCTGCAGATGCTCTTGCCTTCAAACTACTCCTCCCCATCCCCACCCCACCCCCACAGCACTCTGGGAACAGGGATATGTGACCATGCCCAACATTTTATTTGAGTTCCAGAGCTTTGAGCTCAGGTCCTCACGCATGCACAGCAAGTACTTTTACTTGCTGGATGAGCCATCTTTTCAACCCTCCTCAGAAATCTTGGCACCTTGATTTAGAGGCCCAAACCCTCCTCCCTTCACGCTAGGTCAGACATTTAGTCGGCTCACTAAACAGAGTCACCTTCTATGCAATTGTCCAATATAAAGGCTTAGAAATTCCCCTGAGGTACTCCCTGTCTCCCATCCCTCCTCTCCCTACCCCAAATCCTTGCCTAACCACAATCAAGAAAGCTGCTACATTTGGACCATTCCCTTTAAAATTTCTCCCATGCCATCATTTCATCTGTCCCCACAGCTGCCAGCAACCCAGCCACAGTTACCCCTCAACTGGATGATATGCTTGAACTGACTCTGTTCTACCTGAGTCTTCCAGCACTCATCTTCTAAGCAGAGCCATTACAGTCCAAAGCTTGAAGGCAGTTTCCAATCTCTTCACCGTGATCCATGAGAATCTGTGTTCTTCTCTAATTTCCTCTTTGCCCACTACTGTCTCATTCCTAGGCCAGACTGGACAAGACCAGCACTGGGGGAAGAACCTCCCATACCTGACATACTCCCTGATCTGTCTTCCTTCTGAGTCTTTACACACACTCCGTGCCCATAAGACCCGCCCCCCAGGCTTGGTGTTAATATGCACAAGCCTGGTTTGTGTAGAGGGAATGCGATGCTTTGTAGCTCCTGTGATCCCATTGCCAGCCATGAGATGTAAATAAGATTGTGTCAAGCATCAGTACCAGTGACAACTTCCCCCATCCGAAGTCCCCTCAACAACTCCAAAGCTCAGGAAAGTAGGGGGAATCCTCGCAGCTACCTCTCTCTAAACAGTGTCCAGTGGAAAATGTCAGTACTTCAGTTTCTCACCCAAAACAGAGCTCTTACCAATAAGAGAGAGGAGTTGTTTGACTTGCCTATAATGTCTAGATTTTTTTCCAGAGAAGCATGAAGCACATATCTCCCTGACATTGAGCTGGTGGTATTGCTGTATCAGCCTCGGGGTCAGTCCCACTCTAACTCCCCCAAGAGCATTTACCTTGGTGTCTCACTTCCTAAACCAATATGACAGCAAGCAGCCACATATGGCTACTGAGATCTGAAATGTGGCTGATCCAAATGGAGACCCGCCTTAAATGCAGAATGCATACCAAATTTCAAAACTGCTATGTGAAAAAAAGAAGGCAAATTGCCCATAAATAATTGGTTTCATATTATATGTATTGAGGTCAATAAATGTCAAAATAGTTCTGCCTGTTTCTTGCTATTTTAATGTGGTTACTATAACAGTTTTTATTTGCTATGAGACTCACATTGTTTCACCATTTCATGCTATTTGTCTACACCATTAACGCTCAATTATGGTAGCTTCATCTGCAGGAGAAATTCCAGTGTCAGGCTTTCAAGACAAAGGTCATCAGTTATCTCCTCAGACACTGTGAGTTTAAAACACCGGAGCTCAGAATTAAATCTTCCCTTAGTTTGTTTCCCTGGGGACAAACAGGGCCAGTGTTGATCTGACAAGCACTTCCAGAGCCCTGATGTGCAGCAGGCACTGGGATTACAGGGGAGAACCTGTGAGAAGTGTGAGCCAAAAGGAGCTTCCTGAGCCCTCCCCACCTCAATTCAGACTGTCAGTAGCACACACAGCTTTAGGGCTCTACTTCCACTGTGGTCAGAGCATGAGGAAGGCATAGTCTTCAAACCTAAAGGTATTTTTTCATCCAGGCATGATAGTACATACTTGTAACCCCAGTCAAGAAGAGAAGAAGCAGAGGGATGTATGGGAAGGCCATCTTGAGCTGCCCAAAAGGAGTTCCAAGTCAGGGTCTACAGAGAGGAAGTTCCAGGTCAGCTGAGTCTTTGTAGAGGAAGTTCAAGCCAGGTTAGGCCAGGAGACAGCAGCTAAAAACCAGAGCCGACTTCACTACTCTGAGGCAGAACTGAGATAGAAGCTCTTCTTTGTTCATTTGGAATTTGATCCCTAGTATAAAAACCATAAAGACTACTGAAGAGTTGGGACTATTTGATTACATCTTACAATATCCAAGAGACGGAGAACCCAACATAAACAGTGTTTTTAACTGCAGTGAAGAGACATGATGACAAAGGCAACTTGTAGAGGAAAACATTTAGGAAGCTTGCTTACAGTTTCAGAGGATGACCATCATGGTGGGGAGCCTGGTAGCAAGCAGGCAGGCATGGCACTGGAGCAGCAGCTGGGAGCTTATATCATATCTACAAAGATAAGGCAGAGAGATAGCTATCTGGGAATGTTATGCCCAAGCTACCAGTAACACACTGTCTCTACTAAGGCCCCACCTCCTCATCCCTCCCAAACAGTTCCACCAACTAGAGACCAAGCATTCAAATATATGAGCCTGTAGGAGCCTTTGTCATTTAAACCACCACACTGTGATAAGGTCAAGGTCACACTGGCTTAGCCATTTCAAAGTTTAGGAATATTTGGGGTTGCTTAATGCATATCATCAGGACCTGCTCCATTTCCTCAGAATTTTTCTTCTCCAGTGCATCTTCCGGTTCTCAAAACTAGTCTTTATAGGGAGGCAATATCCTCCTGCCTGGATAGCCACAGAAGCTTGGTTAGTGCTGAGTGATTTAAGGGGACCACCTGACTCTCTGTGAACTGATCACTGTGGTGGAGGAGACTGAGCAGGTGATCTGACTGACTAAGGCTATGCCATATACCTACTCTTAGACCTTGGGAATCCACTTCCTGTTCCCTGAGCTTCCCAACTGAGGTAAATGCTACTCCAAGGGAAATTTGTAATTAAAAGGAGACATTACAGAATGAACATTGACAGGAAGAGCTCATAAATGTGAACTGTGAGCTTAAGACCTAAAGTTTCACAAATGAAAGGAAATAAAGCCTTTTGAGTAAAAGAAAAGATCTCACAACAGCTGGTTTCAGAATCCCATTGGTGTTTCCAAATTATCAAAATACTTAATAGCATGTTCTGATAGGGCAGTGGGTATCAACTTCAGCAAATAATTTCTTCTTTCAGAGGATAGAGAAGATGTTTATGAGAAAATTGGGATTTTTATCCCCTTTGCATTTTGATTTTTATTAAGTGAATGTCTAAATGCCTTCAAATTCTAGGACAAGAAACATCCCTATTCTGTTCACTAGAGCTAGAGAGAAGGCCAAGCAGGAGACAGGTGACCTCCGTGTCCCAGCTCTGGTCCCTGAGCTTTAGTAGGAAACCCTCTCTACCACTTTCCTAAAATCTCCCCACAAAAGTACATGTAGCCCAAACAAAAGTTGCTTTTTCTGTCTTCAGTTTCTTGTTTATGTTATTAACAAAACCAATTCAAGGAAAATTCTGCCTTCTGTGAACATCTGCCGCCACTGATTAGAAACCACTTAGAACCAAGCTATCTTCTATCTTGCCCAACGTTAACCGAGAACAGACCCTGTAGCCAAGTTCCTCTAAATGACTTGTAATAAACTGTGATGTTTCCTTTAGTGTTTTTGCAGATGGAGATGCTGTATAAGATAGGGATGCCCGGAAGTGAGGTGCATATTGCAAATAAGGAGGTAGCTGTGTTTGTCTGGGATCTCTGAGAAATAGAACCAATAGAAAACATAAACATATAAAGATATTTTACTAAATGCAATTGGTTCACTAATTCTGGAGGAAGAAGAGTTTAAGATCTGCAATTGACAAGCTGAGCATGTAAGAGAGCTAATAGCATGGTTCCATTCAAGTCTGTAGAGATGAGAACCAGGAAAGCCAAAATGTAAGTTCAATTCTAAGTCTAAAGATGAGAAGACCAATGTCCAAATGCAAAGACAGTTAAACAAAAAGGTACCTCTCACTCAGCTATTTATTCTGTTCACATCTCCAAAGAATGTGTGAGACTCAGCCACAGGAAGAAAAGTAATCTGCCTGACTCAATCTACCATCCCCCAACACTCTCACAGATGCCAAATTAACATCTAATCAAATATCCTGGCCACTTGTGGACCAATCAAATTAAAATATAAAATTATTATCTCACAGTTCAAGTGCCCAATAATAGTCTACTAACTTGAGGTCTTATACATTTTATAATGGGTTTTCCAAGAAGAAACCTCTAAGTTCAAAGTTTCTTGCTTTGGACTCCAATACGTGGTGGAGTCCTAAGCTATGCCATTTAGAACCAAATACTCAAGATGGAGTAGATTTTTAAGCTCAAAGAGACTATAATGTTCACTGTGGTCCAAGCCCTGAGAGTTAGAATAATAGAATAGTTAAGAGTTTCACCTTTGGGGTCAGATGGACCTGAATTTCCAGCTCATGACTGATACTTTGTAGTTAATAGTCAAGAGAATATCTCTAAACTCAACCTCAAGTTCATAACCCACATACTGAGAATAATAACAGCACAGATGGTCCTTGACATATAGTCTTTCAACTTCATGACTTACAAACGTGACACACCTTCAGTGGAAACCATACTGCAAATTTGGATCTTGTCCTTGTCTAGAAATATTCAATGCAATGCTCTCTGGTTATGCTGGGCAACAGCCATGAAGCTACATGAGCATGGGAGTGGGAGCTGGGAGACACTGCCTACAATGTATTATGTTGCCACACTGACATTTAAGTAGGTTAAGTTCATTAAATACACTTTTTGCTTAAGATATTTTCAACATATGTAAGCTTTTATTGGGATACACCCCATCTCAAGTCAAGGAAGCTAGCAAGGAACAGATATGCACTGTTATCTAATATATATCTCCTGATTTGATAATTAAGTGAGCATAATAGATAATCTATTAGTGAAGAACAATTGGAATAAAAAACCTGAGTAACCATAATATCTGGCATGTGTGGAGATGCTTCTAGAACTTTCTACACCCAGTAGAGACCCTAAGAAAAAGTATTTTGCTCCCATCTTACAGGTGAGAAATCCTAGGACAGAGAGGTTAAAAACTTTATTCCCAGTCATATATATATAGAAAGCAACAGAGCCAGTGGTTAAACTCAAGGTGTTTGGCTTCACAGGTCAGATTCTCAAGCAATTGTGTGGTACACAGAGAGGATTAAAGTGAAGAGAACTCCTTGGACATGCAATAACAGCTCTTCGATTTTCTGATAGCATAAAGATTAAAGCTGTGGGCTCCGGGGTGAGATAAGCTTAACCTCCAATACCAGCTTCAACACCCTTCATCTGTATGACCCCAGAGAAGTAGCTTAGCATTTCTGAGCCCAGCAAGATGGGACTGCTAATAAAGTGAGGAAATGATGAAGTGAAGTGAGAGGTACACATACAGCTTCTATCCTGCTGCAATACATGGTAACAACTGTGATAGTAACAAAGATGGTAGACAAAAAAAACCATGTTGTGTGGAAAGCAGGAAGATGAGCAAAAGAAGAAAGGTAAGAAAGAGAAAGACACTGCTTCCATATAGAGATGAATTCTACAGTGGGTGCTGAAGTCATAGAACACTATCAGAGCTTCCAATATTACCTAAACCAGTGGTTCTTGACCCTTCTAACGTTGTGACCCTCCCTCAGGTTGTGGTGACCCCCAACTGTAATTTTTCTACTGTTACAAATTGTAATATAAATATCTTATTGCAGAATATCTGATATGTGACCTCTATGAAAAGGTCATTTGACTCCAAAGATGTCATGGCCCACAGGATAAAAAAGTGTTGTCCTAGACTGTGTAGGGTGTCATGGGAATAGTACATCAAAAGACACAAGAAGCCTTGAAGCATACTTTTTCCTTATCATATGGTAGACATTGAGAAATGGGGAAAGAGTCCTGGCAGGGTAGCAATAAAGTGGGCACCTGACACCAGGAGCCAGGACCCTAGTGTGAACTCTAGAACATCAGAAGTTCTGCATCTCCCTCATATCCCTAAGATTCAACTTTCAGCCATGTCCTCCTGACACTTCTGTCTTAACTGAGGTGCTGTTTTCAGGGACCAGTTGGAACCTCTTCTCTGTGGCCTAATTGCTTCTGCACACCCAGACAGACACTACTTGTGTTTGAGGGGTTAGGTTTGCCCAGAGCAACTGAGCAGAAACTCAGACTCAGAGAACAATTTGCTACTCACAAGGAGCCATCACTCAGAAATGTACTGTCTGGCATCTAAGAATAAGGCTATTATTACCCAATGGCTCCTGTGGGACATTGAGATGTGAAAGTCTTCAAGATTTGAAACTAGGGACAGTTTCTGCTACTCAACAAAGACAGTAAGGCTAGAAGCCACAGAACCTTGAATAAAATGCAAAAGTCCAAAAGAAACAAGCAGACACACATGCTCTCCTTCTCTAGCTAGATCTTTATCCAACCCTCTTTCCCTCTCTATCTCCTGCCAATGGCAAGTCAATATCTTATATTCCTTGTTACTCTAAGAAAAACCTTTATCACCAGGGATTTGTTCCATAGACCAGCACCAAGACCTCACTAGAGATTCAGTCTATAGCCCAGCAACATTGTAAAAACACGGGAGCTCCTTAGCAATGCAGAATCTCAGACCCTATACCAGTCTTACTAAATCGTAATCTGCAAATTCAGATTTCTAGGGGATCCCATTCACATTAAAGAATGAAAAGCACTATTTGAAAGGAGTTAAGGCTTCTGGAGCAAGAGAGCTAGAAACTAATTATATTAAACTTACTAAAAAGTAAAGTAGCCAAATATCCGTAGACAAATCAGGACAGCTGCCATTTCCCAAGGGCCCATGAAATTCTGATTGTTCCGTGTGGCTTCTCGTCTGCCTTTCAATCCATTTTACAGACGTCAGAACTAAGCCTCAGACTAAGTACCTCGCGCAAGGCCATCAGCCGGTGACAGCTGAGCTAATTGTGATCTATTTCCCTAAAATGTGAGCATGCGATTCCACTTTCCAGAGCATTCAAACACTGTTTTTATTATCCAGGAAGAATGGAGGGAGGTCCCCATGGCTGGACATCGGTAGTGTTTTAGTTTGAATGTGATTTGTCAGGCCCCAACAGTCCTTCAGGGTTAGAGGCTTGGTCCTCAGGATAACACTCGGGGAAGGAAGTGAAACTTTGCATCACCTCCAGATGTTACAGATATACTCCTGACATCTATTCCTACATCCCTTTTCTTTAATCACCATCTCTACGTCTGTCTCCTCTCCTAGAGCATCTACAGAGGGCTTATGAAAGAAATTCCTCCCACCTTAGTGCCTTACCCCATTCAAGTTAAAAATCTTCGGTGCAAGGCCGGGCGTGGTGGCGCATGCCTTTAATCCCAGCACTCGGGAGGCAGAGGCAGGCGGATTTCTGAGTTCGAGGCCAGCCTGGTCTACAAAGTGAGTTCC
>NC_034590.1:88904446-88911056 GCF_900095145.1 Mus pahari | reverse complement strand
AAAAAAAAAAAAAAAAATCTTCGGTGCAAATACTGTTTAACATTTCCAGTTTTCTACTGATGACCAGGTGGTCACCCTGCATAGCCAGCCAGCTCATAGGCAATCCAAAGAACTCTGCTATAAACTGAAGGTTTCATCCTTGCAAAGTCCTTCTCCTAAAGGATGGTATTAGAAGATACAGGCTTTGGGAGGCAGTTATATCGTAAGATAGACCTTAGAGCAGAGCCCTCAGGGGTGGGATTAGCCCTGCTAGAAAGAGACCCAGAGGACTCTCCCACACTGTCTCTGCCAAGTGTGGTTACAAGAAGTTAGCCTTTAAGAGTCAAGAAGGGTGATCATTGCAGAGAGAGGCCATATTGGCTTTTGCAGCCTCCAGAACTCTAAGAGATACATTTTTGTTGTAGTGAATTGCCAGCATGAGTTATGTTGTGATAGCAGCTCAAACAGATCAAGACAAACCCCTATGGCTTAGAGGATCCCCAGGAACAGCTTTTCTATAGGCAGATAGGGTACTTGTTAAGCCTGATCTCTAGTCAAAAGGAAGTCAATAGTGAGTGAGTGCCTTCTGTTCTTCCTGGGATAGGAACCCCACTCAAAACTGATGCAACCTCAGAAACAAAGGATCTTGGAGAAGAAATTATGGGCTGGGGTGTAGCTCTGTGGTAGAATGTTTACCTATGTGCAAGATCTTGGTGTTTGTGTATAATAATGATGAGAGAGAGAGAGAGAGAGAGAGAGAGAGAGAGAGAGAGAGAGAGAGAGAACATAGATTCCTCCATACCTGTTACCTTGTTCAAATACCTCTCATGTAGCTTCAGACTAATGTCTTAAAAATCAAAATCTATTCCTGTCATTCTGTCAAAAACATTTCAAAGACTTCCCATTCCCATTTACATGAACCATTCGGCTTTACACATTTGTCTGTGCCTGCGTGTCTGTGTGTGTGTGTGTCTGTGTGTGTGTGTGTGCTCATGCACACGCAATCGTGTGTGCATGTCTGTCTGTCTGTCTCTGTCTGTCTCTATCTGTATCCATGTCTGTGTTTGCCTGTATGTATATGTTTGGGAGTGATATGTGTAGACAAGTCAAAAGTCAACATCAGATGTCTTCCTCAGTTGCTCTCCACTTTATTCTCTGCGACAAGATCTCCCATTGAACCTGGAGCTCACTGATTCAGTTGTGTTGCCTGGCCAGCGAGTTCCAGAGATTCTCCTGTCTCTACCTCCTCAGTGCTAGGATTAAAGCACACACGACCCAGCTTTTTACATACAAATTCTGATCCCCATGGTGACATGACAAGCACTTTACTGACTGAGCCATCTCTCTAGTCATGGATCCTTCTCTTTGGAAATTCTCTTGGGTCTCTTTTCTCTCTACTCCGTAGGTATTTCTACTCACACATCTGGGCGAGACCTAAGCACACCAGACTCTACAGTTTTGACAGCAGCATCTATGGAAAACACAGACAAAAATAAATTTGAAGACTAGGAAGGCAAGTGTTGAGATGTAGCATTCTGTTCTATCTCCTAAACAACCTTCACCATGTCACACACACACACACACACACACACACACACACACTCGCCTACCGAATCACAGAAACACACACCGACACACAGACACAGACACACCTGTAAAGCTGATGGAAATAG
Source organism: Mus pahari (assembly GCF_900095145.1). Classification (NCBI taxonomy): domain Eukaryota; kingdom Metazoa; phylum Chordata; class Mammalia; order Rodentia; family Muridae; genus Mus; species Mus pahari. Next base: position 88,909,404 of record NC_034590.1, on the reverse strand, counting down.
GAAGTCTTTGAATGACAGGAATGGATTTTGATTTTAAAACATTAGTCTGAAGCTCTATGAGAGGTATTTGAATAAGGTAACACTGGGTATGGAGGGCTCTGTGTTCTTTCTTTTCTGTTATCATTATTATAATGAAGTGTTGGGGATTGAACACCAAGATCTCACACATAGGTTGCACCAACTAACGTCAGTTAGTGTCCCTGCTGACCTCAGGGACAACGTCACTCTGGAAGTCAGAGGAAGCTTCAGGATTGAAAACACTTAGGTCAGGAAAAATACAAATTAATTAACTTGCCATATCCTCCCTCTCAGATAACAAGAACGAGGAAGTTTTGCAAAATGAAGCATTGTTTTCTGCTGATACCAAACAACCATTTCCTTTCATGTTTCAATTCACGTATTCAAAGCAACTGGTGAATTAGCATCATGCTTACAACTGTTGATCATGACAGGTGAGAAACATTTTGCAAATTAAAATGATTTGTATTATCTGAAGTTTTTACATGTGTAGGTCTAGATTCCATTAGTGACAAATATGGGATATGGTTTCTATTTTTTATATTGACAACTGGCTGAACTGTGAACACCAAAATTATTTAACAGGTTCGAATGGAAATTCTCAACACAGATGAATTTCAGTGTTATTTAAAATAGTGTAGTTTGGGTTGTAATGGTCATCGGTGCATTTTTGTCTTTTAAATTTAATTTAAAAATTAAAATGTTTGGGGCTGGTGAGATGGCTCAGTGGGTAAGAGCACCCAACTGCTCTTCCAAAGGTCCAGAGTTCAAATCCCAGCAACCACATGGTGGCTCATAACCATCCATAACAAGATCTGACACCCTCTTCTGGAGTGTCTGAAGACAGCTACAGTGTACTTACATATAATAAATAAATAAATAAATCTTTTTAAAAAAAATTAAAATGTTTAAGCCAATGGATTACCCTTTGTTCCCTCAAACCTGCAAATGCTCTCATGGGTGTTCTACAAGTCCAACCCGATCTGGAATTTCTTGAGTTTTCAAAGGCAGAGACTTCTTTCGTATGCAAGTGCTTTGCCCATGCTCACTCACAAGGAAGCTCAGGATTGCTCCTGGGTAACTCCTCCTCCTCCTTGTAGCTTACCTTAAAATTCTTGCCCTGTGAGAAGCCTCCTTTATGCCCCCTGGCCAGGTACACAGATCACACCTGCTCCCCTCTGATGTATCTAGTGGTTCAACATCTGCCCTCCCCAAGTGGACTGTGACCTTGAAAGTGCAGAACACGTCTTACTCACGTGTTTGTCTCGTAGGAGGCTTTCACTAGCTGCCCAGTGACTGTCGGGAGCTAATGATCACGTTTCGCTGGGACTCTTTGCTTGAACCTTTCTAGCTGAACCACAACCCACAGGTCAAAAGCTGGCACCAGTGAGCCACATGTAGCCTGCAGGTCATTATTTTGGCAGGCAGAAAATTGTCTACACTTCAATTTTGTAATTAACTATAGCATTTAAGAACTGGGAAACTGCACTTAAAAATCCAGTTTCAGTTTCTCCTGAAAAGGCCAAACAGCAGGCCACACCTCCTATGTAATAATTGTGCCCTGAGTTGAGCCATAAATATCGCATCCCTCATGATCCTGACTGACACCAAATGATGAGGCTTCTATGTCCCTCAAAGGTCAGGTATTGGAATCTGAATCCTCAGAACCACAGGAATGGGGGAGGTGGGACCTTTCAGATAGACTATTAGATCAGGAGGGTTCTGGCACCTGCTGCTATTCAAGTTGGTTAGTTACCATGAAAGTGGTTCCTGATAAAAGGTCCCACAGGTACTCTCTGTTTCTGTCTCTGTCTCTGTCTCTGTCTCTGTCTCTCTCTCTCTTTCTCTCTCTCTCTCTATCCCCCTCCCTCCCTCTCTACCTCTCCCTCCTCCTCTCCCCTCCCCCTGTGTGTGTATGTATGTGTCTGTGTGTGTGTCTGTGTGTGTATGTCTCTGTGTGTCTCTGTGTGTGTCTGTGTATCAGTGTGTGTGTGTGTTTGTGTGTGTGTGTTTGTGTGTGTGTGTGTGTGTGTGTGTGAATTCTCTTGCCATTCTGCCTTCTGCCATAGAATCACGTAATGGCAAGGCCATCACCAGAGACAAGCACCTTGTAGTGAACCTCTCAGCCTCTAGAAGTAGTAAAACTGAACTTATTCTCGCTGTACGTGACTCTATCTGAGGTTGTTTGGTTTGGTTCTTGTGCATCCCCCAAATGCCCATGTGCTAAAGTCTTGTCTCCAGAGTGCTGGAGAGTGGTGGAACCTTTAAGACATGGGGGCACGTAGAAAGTCTTCATCACTAAATTCATTTCCTTTTAGGTGACTGTGGGATCCCAGTTTCTTTCTCATACTCTTTGCTTCCTGGTCACAAGATACATTTTGTTCCCTCCCACACACTCCTGCCATGATACTCTTCCTTGACACAGGTCCAGTAGCAATCAAAACAACAGATCATGAACTGAAACTCCCAAAAGTGTGAGCCAAAAATAAACCCCTTCTTTCATAAATTGATTGCCTCAGTCAAATCAGATACTGGTTGGACACTTCAAGAAACTTTGTGCTACTATTGTACTAACATATCTTGCAGGTAGGACACCACTGTAGATGAGAGGGTTTGTAGCTGGGGTGGTGTTTACATTTCTTCTCTGGTAACGTACAGAGTACCCTCTGGGATCAAGAACACTAATCGAGGTAAAGGCTCTAGGCAGGCACCAACTCAGCCTCTCTCCATGAGCTGCGTAAGTGTTATTTTTCAGCAATGAAGCCTTGCTGTCAGTTAGTAGAGAGCAATCTAGAGCCTTTGCAACAGCCTGTGTTGTTTGAAGGTTCCTTTGGCCAACAAGTTGATTAGATGTAACTGAAGCCTCATTTGGCACCATCAGATTTCCAGTTGGGACTCTTCTCTCCCTATTATTTTGGAACTTCATATATATATGAATTTCATTTTTATATATTCATGAAACTTTTAGGCATCCACCGAACACCCCTAAACGACTCGGTTTTACCTGTCCCTCCCTATATTCCCTCCCTTGCATCCCTCTTCTCTCACCCTCACCATTCGATCCTACCATTCCAGCACCCACCCTCTCATCCAGATGTAACTATCTATTCTGTCTCCCTTTCCTAATGATATGTGTCTCTCCCCACTAGCTCCTTACTCTATACCTAACCTCTGTGGTTCTATGGATTATAACTTGTTTATCAATGACTTAGGAGCTAATATCCACATATAAGTAAATGTATATCATATTTATCTTTCTTAATTGGGTTACCTCACTCAGGATGATTTTTCTCTCCATTTACCTGTGCATTTCATGATGCCATTATTTAATGGTAGAGTAATATTTTGTTGTGTAAATGTATTATATTTCCTATAATCCACTCACCAATGGACAGATATCTAGGTTGTTTTCAGCTTCTGGCTATTGTGACTAGAGTAGCAACGAACATGGCTGAGCAGTGTCACCACAGTAGGACTACTGTCCAAGGATGGTGCAGCTGGATCTTGAGGTTAATATAGTCCCAGATTCCCCAGGAACCGCCACACTGACTTCCACAGTGGCTGTACAAGTTTGCACTCCCGCTAGCTAGCAATGGATGAGTGTTCTCCTTCCTCCACATGCTCACCAGCATGAGCTGTCATTTGTTTTATTGATCTTAGCCATTCTGACTTAAGAGGAAATCTCAAAGAAGTTTTGATTTGCATTTCCCCGAGGACTAAGGATGTTGGATATTTCTTTAAGTGCTTTTCAGTCTTTCAGTTTCCTCTTTTGAGAATTCTCTGTTTAGACCTCTACCCCATTTTTTAGTTGAGTTATCTATTTTTTGGTATCTAGGGGGTTTTTTGAGTTATTTATCTATTTTGGATACTAGCTCTCTGTTGGATGTGTAGTTAGTAAAAATCTTTTCCCATTCTGTAGGCTGCTACCTTGTCTGAGTAATGGTGTCCTTTGCTGTGGAGAAGCGTCCCAGTTTCATGATGCCCCGTTTATTAATTGTTAATCTTAGTGCCTGTGCCATGTTCTATTCAGAAGTCTTTTCCTATACAGATGAGTTCAAAATCAATCCCCACTTTCTCTTCCGCCAGCTTCAGTATTTTATGTTAGTATTATAGAGAGGTTATTTATCCATTAGGGGTTGAGTTTTTTGCTGGGTGATAAGCATGGACCTATCTGGGATTCTTCTACATACAGCAGTCTCGTTTGACTAATACTATTTGTTGATGATGTCTTTTTTTCCAGTGTGGAATAATTTAAGGAGTTTTGATATTAACTCCTATTTAAAAGTTGGATAGAATTATGCACTAAAACCATCTGGCCTTGGGCTTTGGGGGGTTGAGAAACTTAACGACTGCTTTTATTTCACTAGAGGTTATATATCTGTATAAATTGCTTATCTCATCATGATTTAACTTTGGTAGATGGAATGTATTAAGAAAATTATCCATTTCTTTTAGATTTTCCAATTTGATGGAGTACAGGTTTTAAAGTATCTGTTGTGATATCCCCCTTTTCATCTCTAATTTTGTTTATTTGAATCCTCTCTCTGCCTTTTTATTCATTTAGATAAGGGCTTAACTTACTGTTTTCTCAAAGAACTAACTCCTTGTGTCATTGATTCTTTGCTGTGTTTTTCATTTGTTCCTATTTCAGCCATGAGTTTGATAATTTCTTGACAACTACTCCTTTTGAGTGCGATTTCTTCTTCTTCTTCTTCTTCTTCTTCTTCTTCTTCTTCTTCTTCTTCTTCTTCTTCTTCTTCTTCTTCTTCTTCTTCTTCTTAAGATTTATTCATTTGTTTATTATATGTAAGTACATATGTAGCTGTGTTCAGACACTCCAGAAGAGGGAGTCAGATCTCATTATGGATGGTTGTGAGCCACCATGTGGTTGCTGGGATTTGAACTCAGGACCTTCGGAAGAGCAGTCGGGCGCTCTTACC
>NC_034590.1:88888369-88904296 GCF_900095145.1 Mus pahari | reverse complement strand
CCTCCTCCTCCTCCTCCTCCTCCTCCTTCTTCTTCTTCTTCTTCTTCTTCTTCTTCTCCTTCTCCTTCTCCTTCTCCTCCTCCTCCTCTTCCTCTTCCTCTTCCTCCTCCTCTTCCTCCTCTTCCTCCTCCTCTTCCTCCTTTTCCTTTTCCTAAGGCTTTGGTTTTTTTAAAGACAGGGTCTCACTATGTAGCTCTGATTGTCCTGGAATTCACTCTGTAGACCTGGCTGGTCTCAAGCTCAGAGAGCTACCTGCCTCTGTCTCCCAGTGCTGGGATTAGAGGTGTGTGGCACAGCACCCAGTTTTTCCTAAGGCTTTTAAGTGTGCTGTTAAGTTATGAGGATAGGATCTCTACTTTTTTCTAAGGAAGGGACTTAGTGACATGACCTTGTCTCAGAACTGTCTTCATCATCTTCCATGTTGCATTTTCATTTTCATTTGGTTTTAGAAAATTTTTAACTTCTTTCTTAATTTCTATCTTGACTCATTTTTCATTCAGTAATGAGTTTTTTAGTTTCCATGAATTTGTAACCTTCCCATTGTTGATATCCAGCTTTAAGCCATGGTGGGATAATAGTGTGCAGGGAGTTATTTCAATTTTCTTGTATCTGTTGAGATTTGCTTTGTGTCTGAGCATGTGTCTGATTTTGAGCTGCTGAGAAGGTATATTCTTTTGTGTTCAGGTGAAATGTTCTATAAATGTGTTAGGTCCATTTGGTTTCTAATGTAAGTTAGCTCCAGTATTTCTCTGTTTAGCTTTTGTCTGAACAACGTATTTATTGGCAAGAATGGAGTATTGATGTCACCCACTATCACTGTGTGAAGATCAATATGTGACTTTAGCTGTAGTAGTGTTTCTTTTATGAACTTGAGTGACCTTGTTTTCGGTGCATAGATAATAAGAAAGGCAATGTTCTCTTTATATAATTTTTCCTTTGATATTTATGTAGTGTCCTTCCCTACCTCTTCTGATTAGTTTTGATTTGAAGTCTGTCTCATCAGATAGTAAAATGACTATTACCAGCTTGCTTGTTAGGTCCATTTGTTTCAAATATCTTTTTCCATCCTTTTACTCTTAGGTAATGACTATCCTTGATGTTAAAGTGCATTTCTTGAATACAGCAGAAGGATGGATCCCTGTTTTCACACTGATCCTGTTAGCCTATGTGTTTTTACTGGGTAACTAAGACTACTGATCTTAAGAAGTGTTAATGAGCAGTCTTTGTTGATTCCTGCTATTTTTTTCTCTTGTGTGTGTGTCTGTGTGTGTCTTTGTCTCTCTCTGTCTCTCTATCTCTCTCTGTCTGTCTCTGTGTCGTGTGTGTGTGTGTGTGTGTGTGTGTGTGTGTGTGTCTGTGTGTGTGTTTCTCCCCTATTTTGATTTGCTGATCTGGGTTTTTCTTTGCGTTTTCTTGAGTGTGGTTAACATCTTCAGATTGAAATTTTCCTCCTAGCCCCTTATATAGGGCTGAATTTGTATATAGATGTTACTTAAATTTGATTTTATCTTAGAATATCTTTCTCCATCTATTGTAATAGTAAGATTTTCTAAGTACAGTAGTCTGGCCTGACATCTGTGGCCTCTTAGAGTCTGTGGAACATTTGTCCAGGCCCTTCTGGCTTTTGGAGTCTCCAGTGTGAATTCAGGTATTCATCTATCACATCTGCCTTCGTATATTACTTGGCCTTGTCCCCTTGCAGCTGTTAGAATTCTTTCTTTTCCCTGTACCTTTAGTGTTTGAGTACTGCATCCTCAGAGGGTTTGCTCTTCTAGTTTCATCTGTTTACACTTCTGTGTGCTTCTTGTGGTTTGATAGGCATTGCTTTCTGTTAGGGAAATTTGCTTCTCTGACTTGGTTGAAAATATTTTCTGTGCCTTTGACTTGAGGTTCTTCTCCTTCCTCTATTCTTATTATTCTCAGATTTGTCCTTTGCAAAGTGTCCCAGATTTCCTGGATGTTTTATGCCTGGATTGGGAGGGGGGTGTTTGTTTGTTTTGTTTTTGATTTAACATTTTCTTTGACTAAAGTATCCATTTCTACTTTCTTGTCTTCACTGTATGAGATTCTTTTATCTCTTACAAATTTTTGGTGAGACTTTCCTCTGAGGTTCCTGACTGAGTTCCTACATTTTTCATTTCCTGATTTCCCTCAGTTTGGATTTTCTTTATTAATTCTATTCTCACTTTCAGGTCTTGAAATGTTTTATTCATTTCCTCTCACTGTTTGTTTGTATTTTCATAGGTTTCCTTAATGTATTTATTTATTTCCTATTTAAGAACCGTTGTAGTATTTATAAAAAGCTATGTTAAGGTCCTTGTCCTGTGCTTCAGCAATGTTGAATTCTCAGAGCCTATTGTAATAGTGTTGCAGGGATCTACTGGGGACATATTTGTCCTGATTATTACTGATTTTTTTTTTATACTGGTGTCTAAACATCTACCTTTGAGATTATTTTAATTCTAGGTGCTGATGTCCAGTCTTGTCTTTGTTGGGTGGTGTCTTTTTCTTTGGATTCTGTTCATCATTCTCATTCTTTGGAGTTGTTTATGGCTGTGTGTGGGCCGGTAGGAAATGTTTCTAGGTTCTAGGCAGGTGTGCTCACTGGGGATCCTGGGTACAATGTATTTCTAGATATTGGGAGTTGATATTTAGGAGTGGGGATGGTCTAGAAGAGTGGGGATGCTGAAGGCATCCACAGGAGGGAGGAAATCAGGGTGTGATGCCAGAACCTGCTTAGTCTCCTGGGAGTAGGAGCAGAGAGGGAGGAGAGGCCACAGCAGGTGCTCTGTTACAAAGCTCTGGGTGAGTCCTGGGGATTGGATTTGGAGGAGAGGAGGATTGAGTGTAAATGAAGTTTTGTAAAAAGAAGAGAGAAAGGCATTGATAGCCTCATTATGCAGATGCAAATATTTCTCAAGCTCTTATGAGTACTAGACACCATACTAAAGACTTGACATGCCTCCACAGGCACTTTTTGTTTTCATCAACTCATTTCACCAATATGATGGGAGTCTGAGTCTAAAAAGATTAAGTGATTTGCTTAGGCCCATATGCCAATAAAAGTCAGATCAGAGGCTGAGTTACAAAAGCAGATTTGTTATACTGCTTAGCTCTTCTCACCCAGGGGCTGTATTTGCTGTTTCTATTCCCCCTATGCATTCTCCCAAGCAAGGACTAAGGCATATCCACAAGACCCCCCAGCCAGCACACGGCCTGACAGTTAGTGCATGCATAATGAATGAAGCAAAAGGAACAGAGGGAAAGAAAGATGTAATGACCCACACACAGCTATATAAGCAGATCCCTCCTTGGCTTGAGAAGCAAATGCAGTTCTTCTGAACTCAAGGCTTCCTAATAACAGCGGTAATGTTGGCTACCATTTATTGAGAATTCACAGAAGACCTTATTGGCCATGTATTATTTCACTTAGTTGATGAAATAGATCTGTAAAATGGGTTCAGGAATACCCTCACTTCGGAACAGAGTCTCCATGGCATAAGAACTTGCCTAAGGTCATTCAGCTAATAAATGGCACAGACCCAATTTGTCATATCTTGCTTACTTTAATGCTTGCCAGCTCTCTTCCCTATGAACTGGACTTCGTGTGTCATAACTTCTGTCCTTTTAACTATAAAACACAGTGTTCAAAGATTTCTGCAGTGAGACCTACCTCTATACACTGCCCCTATGAAATAGAGAAATTTTCAGAATTAAACCAGAAAGGCTAAGACATGGGCTTCTGAGTCAGACAGACCAGGCTCAAGGACACAGCTGCTCTCAAGCTGCATGAGAAGGGAGGGACTGGAGAAGGGAGGGACTGGAGAAGGGAGGGACTAGAGAAGGGAGGGACTGGAGAAGGGAGGGACTGGAGAAGGGAGGGACTGGAGAAGGGAGGGACTGGAGAAGGGAGGGACTTTCAGAGACACTTCCTTTTAGACTGTTTTAGAATACTCTCTCATGCATCCATCTACTCACCTGGGCTTTTTATGTCTCCATCCACCGAGTTTCCCCATTTTATACCCTTTCTTTTACTGGCCTCTTCCCAGGACATACTTCCATTATCTCTCTTCTTTCAATACTTCCTTACACATTCATCCATCAAACACTTATTCATCATCGACACTGCATTGGGCTTTAGCATGACAAAGATAAAGAAGACAAAGGACAAAACAAAGTAAGACGGTGGTCATAAATGAAGGTCAGTAAATGTGGACAACAGAGGTAACATCTGTACTCTGCCAAAGAGCAGCTGGATATCCTTGAACAGATCCTGGACCCCTAACTTGGTTTCTCTCCAAGAGCAGCAAATGGTCTTAACTGCTGAGCCGTCTCTCCAGCCTCTCTGACCTTGCTTTTTTTTTTTTTTTTTTTTTTTTTGCAACAAGTAATCATTTACAACTCTGAAAACACATGAACTGGGAGGGGAAACAACAGGAAATTCCCAAACTGAACAACAGGTGGACAACAGGCAAGGCGAAAAGATCAGGCATAGTCTCTGGGAGCTGTGGAACTATTGAAGACTTAATAATATCCCAGTCAGTGGAGTGCCAAAAGACGAGACAGCGTGTGTGAGAAGGAGACATCAGTAATACTAAGGAATGCCCCGAACAGCAATGGCCTCCAGTTGTCTACATCTTGGCTTAGTTCCCACTGCCTTGTTCTATATACAGTTTCACCATCTCAGATCTAGACTTCCTTAAATTTGTGTAACCCCAGTTTTAATGTTAACAACCTGATACCCATAGAAAAAGTATTTTGGGGGTCTTGTGGAGGTGTGTGTGTGTGTGTGTGTGTGTGTGTGTGTGTGTGTGGTGTTTTGTTTTGTTTGGGGGGGGGTTGGTCTTTTTAGACAGGGTTTCTCTGTATAATAACCCAGGCTGGTTTGGAACTCGTGGATCTGTCTGCCTCTTCCTCCTGGGTGCTAGGATTAAAGCAGTATGCCAACATGCCTGGCTTCCATTTTTAAGGTGTGTACATGTGTGTGTGTGTGTGCGCGTGTGCGCGCGCTCATGCACCAGAAGTGTGTGTCCAATTGCCTTCACAGTCGTGAGCTTCCTGACATAGGTACTAAAAACCCATGATCACAGAGCCCCCAATAGAGGAGCTAGAGAAAGTACCCAAGGAGCTGAAGGGTTCTGCAACCTTATAGGTGGAACAACATGAACTAACCAGTACCCCCAGAGCTCGTGTCTCTAACTGCATATGTAGCAGAAGATTGCCTAGTCAGCCATTATTGGGAAGAGAGGCCCCTTGGTCTTGCAAACTTTATATGCCCCAGTACAGGGGAACGCCAGGCCAAGAAGTGGGAGTGGGTGGGGAGGGCAGCAGGGAGGGTAGGGTATAGGGGACTTTGGGGATAGCATTTGAAATGTAAATGAAGTAAATGCCTAATAAAAATTGGAAAAAAAAAAAGCCATGATCGTCTGAAAGACCATGCAGTGTTCTTAGATGCTGAGCCGTCCCTTCAGCCCTTTGCAGGCTTTTAATGGTCATATGTGGGCCTTTTATTACCCGTTGACTAACTTCTAAAAGCAGATATATAAATGAGATATTGTCTACCTGCTCCATGTTAGAAGGCAAGATGTGTTAGCCAAACCAAATCTTGGATTCTGGAAAAACAAAAAGGCTTTGGCCATAAAGCTGTTTTTAAACCATGAAACAAAGACAGAACTCCCTACTCTCCTTCACTGATTTAGTCTTCACAGCACAGAATCCTAAAGGATCTGGGGGTAAGATTCCTGGACCTATTACTGCTGTTATCAGCAGGATCAGTCCCTGGTTGAGTGCTGTCCTGTGCTCTGTAGTGTGCTGTCCTCTACACTGCAGGGTGCTGTCCTGTGCACTGCAGGGTGCTGTCCTTTACACTGTGGGGTGCTGTCCTGTGCACTGCAGGGTGCTGTCCTTTACACTGTGGGGTGCTCTCCTGTGCACTGCAGGGTGCTGTCCTGTGCACTGCAGGGTGCTGTCCTGTGATCTGCAGGGTGCTGTCCTGTGCACTGCAGGGTGCTGTCCTTTACACTGTGGGGTGCTGTCCTGTGCACTGCAGGGTGCTGTCCTGTGATCTGCAGGGTGCTGTCCTTTACACTGCAGGGTGCTGTCCTGTGGTCTGAAGGGTGCTGTCCTGTGCTCTGAAGGGTGCTGACCTGTGCACAGCAGGGTGCTGTCCTGTCACTGCAGGGTGCTATCCTGTGCATTAAAGAGCACTGAGCAAATCTCATTTCCTCAGACTTCAGTACTTTTGCTCTATCTTCCAGTTATTATGACTAAAAATACCTCCAGACAATGCTGAGTGTCCCCTGTGGAGTAAAATTGCTCCTAATCTACTAACACTGCAGCAGAAGATGGTGACATGGGAGAACTGAGGAGATGTTTCCAGAAGCTGTTATCTCATCAAAGTGGACACTTGGAAGAGCAGAACACTGAGAAAGACACAAGGAAGCTGATTAGGGGTGGGGATTGGAGTCCCTCCAGCATCACCAATAGCATTCTCCTAATACCCGCCCCCAGCCCCTCCCTGTCACTGGTCAATTCATCATGTGACCTAGTTGTCACTGTGGAAGTAGAAAAAGCTCCAGAGCATAGTAAAGAGGAATGTTCATTCATCAGAGTGGAGCTGTGGAAATGGGAAGCAGAACTAAGAATTCAGACTCTTTTAGGGAAGGGGAGAACTGTGGGAACGGGGCCATCAGTGGCAATGATATGAGGTACCTGGCAAGGCTATCTGTTACCTGAACAAAGAAGAATGGTATCTGACACTTCTGTATTTTCCTTTGAAGTCCTCCCACTTAGGACTACTGGATTTTCTTCCATTCCCTGGAGAGTGGGATCTTCTGATGTCCACCCACAGCCAGAGACTGAGATAACTAGCAGGAAGCAGATGTTCTATCACGTAGTCATGACAGTGCAGGCGTTTTGCTGCGGACAAATAAGGCTTTGAGTGTTGGTTCTACCACTTACCGGTTACTTGAACTTGTCATGTTACTTAGACTTTCAGTTGTGAAACACAATCAGTGCCTGTGTGATACAAGTTAGCATGAGAATTAAATTGGTCAATGCTTGTGTGATGCAACAAAAAATAGGAAATATTGTTATCACAGTTATCTCTAGCATTCTTACTAAAATTCTATAAGTACGTAAGTCAAAATTAAGCAACTTAGACTCAATGACCCCTAGCCAAAGAAGAGTTAAACAGGTACTCCGGGTTAACATTTGGCCATCTGGCACCTTTGGGATGTTCTGTGGTGATGGAGACTGAGTGAGAGGGTAAAGATCAGTTCCCTGACACTGTACATTTTCTTTTTCATCTCTCTAGTACACTGAAAATTAGTCAATAATAGTTCACCTCACATATTTTATAATAATTCTGGAACTTCCCCTCAACTTGGCATAAAGATAAAACATTGTTCTTATGTTATAAAACTCTGTCACTCATTCTTTTGCAGGTTGGGGGACAGGTTAACTCAGTATCCTAACTTATCTATCCATGAGACCATAAGAAGTCTCATGGAGTGGAGCTTTTGTTCTTGAGATCAGATGTTTCTGTGTCCCAGGCTGGCCTTGAACTCATGAATCCATCTGCCTAAGCCTCCTGAGTGCTGATATTACAGGCATGCACTGCCATGCCAGACATGAGGGAGGTTCAGAGGAAGCATTTTCCTGGCAAACATACACTAGAGGAAAATGTCCCTGCTTTGTGTAATGTTCACAGAATGGTTGATGCCATGTAGTAACCATGAGAAGATCAAGTTGCAAAGGAAAATGGAAACAATGCAGAAGCTAAGGCAGGCACACGGGTCCTGAACAGTGCCATTCACACTTTGATTTAACTGCCCTGGAAAGTGCTGTTGTAGAACTTCTTTTCATGTCAAAAGATGAACCCCATCTTGGTGCCATAAACTTGAACAAGATTTTCTGTTACCTGCAGCCAAATGTATCATGGTAGAGTCAAGCATAATAGTTCTACAGCTATGGCTGTTGATAGGGAAATTATGCACTTACATCATTCCAAATATTGTGCTAAGCTTCTTTGCAAATGGCAAAGAATTGATTATTTGGGTCAGGAATTGGGAGAGAGATGTAAAAGAATGAATGGATTAAGGCTACATTGTAAAGAGCTCTTTGTGCTTTGCTGAAGAATGAGAGGAACACATAGCCTGCACTGATATCTCATTCCAATAATAAGCCCTTAAAACAGAGGTCATGAATAGCCCCATTTAGTAGATATGTGATAGGACTGGAGAATTAAAGCTAACATTTTGTGGGCTGACAGCACAGCATGGCCTCCAAACCAGCAGAAGAGAACAAGACTCTCGACAGGCAGAACTGCAGCCCGGCTCTGGTTTTTAGCTATATAATTGCTTATCTAGGTGGCATCATTAATTATTATGTTTGTCCTACACATTCTGATGACATAAAACCATCAATAACATGCGGCTGGAGGGAGGTATATCTGTTCAGTCACTTTTCTGTTGACTGATGTGAAACAAACTGATCTCCAATCTCCAAATCAAGACTCTGAAATCCAGCTCTCCTTATGTCAGGAAACAGCATGATCTAAAAGCTTCAGTAAGAGTTTTAGGATCTTTCTGACAAGGTCTGGCTTGCTTAGCACCTAAACACCCATAAACATGCAACTTTACCCTTGCGACTTCAGTATGATAGCCCACAAGTTAGACTACCAGATTCAAAGCTTATGCCAGCTACTTACTAGTGGTGTCACACCTAAGATAAGGCACTTACATTCACTCTCGCTCTCTACTTCTTGCTCATAAAGCATAGAAAATGCCTACCCATTAAGATGGAAATGAAACGGTAACAGCCAGTCAATGATTCATTGACAATGAGAAGAGTATATTCAGGCATTCTGTTGTTGACACAATCTATGTTTCATAGAGCTAACAATAAAGTAGGAAGGAATAAATAATAAAGGATAAGCAGTAGATATAAAGTGACATAATTCAAGCAGTAACTAAGGTATGGCTGCTTTGGATGCAGATAGTAGAATTAGATTAGTGGCTTGAAGGGTGATAATCAAACAGGGGCAGTAGCAAGCACAAAGGTCCTTGGGTAAGAGACTCTGGTATGTTCATAGAGAAAAGTTAAATCCAGCATGTGTACACCCACAAGCAGCTAAAGGAAGCAGAGCCAGTGTCAAGATGCAGTGAGGCACTGCTAACTCTGGGGATGCTCCCTACCTTTGTTGGTAATTAGACTTTTTTTCTACTCAAAAATGCAAGGTGTTAACAGAGGTTTTTAAGTACAATGTTTTTAAAAAATCTATTATAAAAGTTTATTAAACTTATATCCAGGAAAGAACTGTAATAAACTCATTGATAGTAATTACACAGATATCAAATGTTTGTGTTTAATAAAAATTAATTGAAAATATATATTGTTTTATTTTGAACATGTTTTATCTATGTTTACTTTGTAAATTTTGTAATTAAAATATGATCACATTTGCCCTTCTCTGCTCTTCCTCCAATCTCTCCCCATGCCCTCCCTATTCCCTCTCAAAAAATTCATAGAGATAGATAGACAGACCGATAGATAGATAGATAGATAGATAGATAGATAGATAGATAGATAGATAGATAGATAGATGGATGGATGGATGGATGGATACATACATACATACATACATACATACATACATACATACATACATATAGAGATAAATGCTAATAAAATTCATACTGTTGAGTCCATTTAGTGTTACTTGTATGTATGCTTTTAGGGATAAACATTTTTTTATTGGGTAACCATTTAGGGAACTCATCCCTGGGGAAGATTCATTAGCCTTTTATTTTCTGCAGATCTTTTCCTAGTATGGAGCTGGGAATGATATCTCTCATTCATGTAGTTATGTCAACTGATGTAATTGTTCAGGTCTTGTTAAGCGGCCATATTGAGGGTTCTAGGTGTATCTTCTCTGTCATATCTAGAAAACACAATCTTGCAGCAGACTTCCTGGTCCTCTTGTATCAGGGAGTCCACAGAGATGACTCAGACACAGTTTATAGCCTATTGAAAGTCTTAGTCTGGCCAGCGGGGACTACACTCAGGTATTCAAAACTCAAGTGCAGTGTCCAGTCTTTCGAGTAAAGGGTTTTTAAAGGCAAAAACCACATTCTGGTATCTCACTTGGCAGCTATAGGGGAAGATTTTGTGCAAGCAAGCAGTTTGACAGAAGTTAAGTTAACTGAGAGTGTCTTGTATTTAGGTTCCTAAAATAGAGTTGGGTAATTTTCCATGGGGCTTTCCATCCAGAAGGTCAAGATGTAGTTAAACCTTAAAAAAAAAAAAAAAAAAAAAAAAATCTCAGCAAGAATATGAGATGGAGAAACCACTGTACTGTCTTGCCAAATCACACCCTGGTCCTTACAATCTTTCTACTCCATCTTTCAGGATGTTCCCTGAGCCTTAGTTGTAGGGATTGTGTTAGTTCTAAGTATTGTACTGTAGATGTATCTGTTAGGTTGAGCACCCCACAGTCAGTTGTTCTCTACATTTTAAATCGTTGTGGATTCCTGAGATGTGCTCTGTCAGCTGAAAGAAAACAAAGAAGTTTCTTTGATGAGAGCTGAGAGCTACAGTTATCTGTGGGTATGAGGATAAACATTTAGAACAAAATTGAAAATTACACTGGCTTAGGAAAGTGGCATAATATGTTTGCTTCTCATGCATACCCACACTAATTGCAGGTAATTGTAGGTTCACAGTACCAGGCATGATTTCTCTTTCATTAAACAAGCCTTAAGTCTAATTAGTCACCTGTTAGTTACTGGCAATATCTCAGTACCATGACTGCACCTTATAGCTATCTTGCCATGCTAGTCTCTGTTATGGTTCATAGGCATTACAGCTAGATAGGACTAGTGATTGCTTTCCTCCCTTGGAAACTTGCATAGTGCTTTGGTACTACAAAAGTTAATCCATCAGGGAGGGTTTAAATCAGATCCAGCTCAAATCCCCTGAGCAATGTGTCCAAAGTGTGTGATGTCTTCTGCAATGGGATTTATTGTCAACTTCTAGGAAGCAATCAAGGGCAACAGCAAGAGCCTAAATTGTTTTGGGAGACCAGCAACTCAAGAGGAGGCTTCTCATTTCTGGTACTGAAGTTTTTATTAGATAGACTATGGCTTTGGGGACAAGTATTATTATCCTAAAGAGCATAACTTCATTTAAAATACATATATATGCACATACATTTATGCATATTATATGTAAATTTAGAATAATGATTCCCAGTGGTTATATCAAACATCCTTATTACCATTTATCCTTCTTCCAACCCTGTGTTTAGGTACTATTCTCCCTCTACCATCCCCAATGAAATCCCATGTCCCATTTTTCCCCATTCCCCCCTTCATATCATGTATAATCTCTTTGTTTAATATTGTTTGGAAATTTCATACGCGATCACAAAGTGTTTCCACTAGGTATTCGGACAACACTTTTCCTCCCACCTTCATGTGTCTTTTTTTAAAGCACAGTGAGACCACTTTGTATTGCATATATATGCATAGGTATGGGTCATCTACTGGAGAATGGGTAGCTGCTCAGGGACAGCATCCCTGAAGAAAAACAACTCTCCCCTCCCCCAGCAGCCAACAGTTGCCAAGAGCTCCTCATATAAGAGTGGAATTTCAGCAATTCCTCCCATGTCTATGTTTGGTCTTGTGGAAGTCTCATACATACAGACACAGCTTTGTAAGGTCATGTATTTAATAACAGTGCTATATCCAGAAAACACTGTGTTTTGTTGTTGTTGTTGTTGTTGTTGTTGTTATTGTTTGGTTTTTCGAGACAGGGTTTCTCTGTATAGCCCTGGCTGTCCTAGAACTCACTTTGTAGACCAGGCTGGCCTTAAAGCAAAGACTGCTTTTGTTGCAGGCATCGACTCCCTCCAGCCCTTAGAGTCTTTTTGCCCCTTCTCCAATGACTCCTGAGCCTTGGGAGTAGGGGTGTGCTATAGATGTCTCATTTAGAGTTGAACATTTTCTATTAGCTTCACATTGACGAGTTGTGAGTCTCTGCAGTAATCACCATCCACTTCAAGAAACTTCCCTTGTATGTTGGTGCTCTCTTTGAAGCTCCTTAGATCTGTAATTTCAGACTGAAATATCCACAGGGGGGCAGGGAATTAATAAGGGGGCATGCAGATAGAAGGTAGTGACAGAATGCAAGTGTGGTGCAGAAGAGAGCAGGAATAATGGGACAGGAAGTGTTAAGTGGGGTTAGGATAGGGGGGCAGAATAAAGGAGTGAGAATGGGGAGGGATCACTAAAACCTTTGAAAATGCGGCACAGAAACCCACTGCCATAGAAGCGTGTGCATGTGTGTGTGTGTATGTGTGTGTGTGTATGCCTCCCCCAGATGCCATGTACTCTGAAATAAAAGCCAAGTATTGGATGGGTGCTGGTCATTTCTTTTGGATGTGTTGGTCAGGAAGCTCCAGGAAACCTCCAATCACTGCAGATTATTATCATGGTTCTTGTTTACGCTCCAGAATTTGATGAGAAGACAATATTACTACTGAAGACACCACACACTTGACTCACAGAATGTGGAGAAACCAAGCTGACACTAACCTGGAAGCTTCATCTCTACTGGCTAGCTTTTATAGTGCTGGAAGATGCTATGCATGTTGTGATTATAAAAAAGATAAAGAGGTAGAATATATTCTATGGGGTGTGGTGAGGTGTGGGGGAAGTGGGTGACTTGGCGGGACCATGTCAAGGCATCCCTTCCCCCTGAAGGACCAGTCACACAACAGTATAATACAGAACAGAGTTTATTCAGGGCATGGGGAGGGGAGTTGAGAGGGAAGTAGAGGCAGAGAAATGGAGAGAGAGAGGGAGAGAGACTGCTTGTGGACGTTGTACATCGTGGTGCGGAGCCTAGTGCGCACCACGATGTACAACGTCCACAAGCAGAGGAGAGGAGAGGAGAGGAGAGAAGAGAAGAGAAGAGAAGAGAAGAGAAGAGAAGAGAAGAGAAGAGAAGAGAAGAGAAGAGAAGAGAAGAGAAGAGAAGAGAAGAGAAGAGAAGAGAAGAGAAGAGAAGAGAAGAGAAGAGAAGAGAAGAGAAGAGAAGAAGGAAGTGAAGAGAAGGAAGTACAGGCCAGCCATGACCATGTGGAGAGAGGGGAAAAGGGAATGGGGAGGGGGGAGCAAAAAGGCAAGAGCCAAGAGAGAGGCAAGAGATGAGCAAGAGTAAGAGAGGGAGGAGGGGCAAGCAGCCCCTTTATATTGAGCCAGGTCTACCTGGCCATTGCCAGGTAACTGGGGAGGAGCATACCTGGCTATTGCCAGGTAACTGTAGGGGTGGAGTTTAGACAGAATGCTGACAATGCATGCTACTGAAGGAGAAGAGTTACCATCAGTCTTACCCAGATGTGAACCCTCAAGGTACAATAACAACCATGTTGGCAAAAGGTGTTTACTGGAGCAATAGGGGCACAAACATCATGAGAGTAGCAAACCACATTCTGATTGACGCACATTAGGACCACATCTGTTAGTGTTACCTGTTAGATGAGGGCAACAGGTCCCATTTTGGTAAGCCATGAAAATGAATTATAAGCAGAGAACTCAAAAATATTACTTTATCATTTCTGTTCCAATACCTGTCCACCTTTTCCATTGCGTTGAGACATAGCATCCTATCATAGGTGGACTCTAATCTGCACTTCAGAGTGAGGACAAATGTCTCATCTGCCCTTTACAAGCGAAACCAGCCTGGGCAGCTGTTCTCCTTCGTCCTCTGGGCACTAGGCATACATTCCTATCCTTTCCCGTGGTGAATGCCTAGAGAATGCGGACATCAGTGCATATGCAATAACGTGCAATTCTGTGCTCTTTCTCATGCTTCCTACAGCACTGCCATGGTACCAGAGTCAACTTGCATTCCAGTTTGCACAGCCTAGCATCCAATAGTGTCCCTATTCTTAATATTCGGGGCACTATGATACTGTTAACAGTCACTCTAATAACTCAGATGGGTACTAATGGTGGGTAGTATATACTGTCCGGATACACTGACCGAAGATGACTCATATCCCAGACGGGATGGAGCTACCACCTGATGGCACCATGCTGCTCAAAATAGCAGCATGAATAGAAGTGTATAACTTGAGGATTGTATCCTCTGAAACTTCCCATTTAATCCTATGAGGCAGCGACTGACCAGAGACAATTAGAATGGCAGAATTATAGAAAAGGTAGGACTTCTATCATCACCATTGGAGATAAAGCTACCAAGTTTGAGCCTCCAACATTCCCTCTTAAAGCAACAACAAAAGGAAAAGGGAAAGAGAATAAATTCATAATGACAACATTGAATGGATTAAGCCCCAGGCCAGGCATAGACACTATCTCAGTGTTGTTCCTAATACTGTCAGGAGATACCGAGGAGGAAACCACTTAGGACTCCTCAGACCCAGTGTGGAATAATATTGACTCACAGTGAGAGAACTCCTCCCATTCACATATCCAGGGGAAGTCTCAGGAGGGTGCTAATGTGCTTCCCGCCCGCCCCTCTAACATTTGCTAACTCCTGCTTTCAACAAAGAATGAAAAGCTGACACCGAGAGGCCTGGCAAGCTAAGGCACTTGCTAGAATTTTAATGCCTTATTTTTTCCCTCCTATGAGTTTTTAAATGTTTCCCTTTTTTATAGACCAAGAGAGACCAGTTTGCATATATATGGTAAAATTTAATTTTTAAATAAAATTTTAACAGTTACTTTTCTTAATAGAGCTAGTTTGCATGAGTCAGTTTAAACAGAATGTCATATAAGTGATATTGCAAATGACAAAAATCATGTGCATGGTTCTGGGATGGCCAGACCCCAGGGATTGCTGAGTTATCTTTTACCCTGATAGCACCCATTTTTACCAAGGTCATACAGGTCTCTTAAACCCAGGTCTATAGGACTTAAGCAGCTGAAACTACCCTACCCCACAAGGATAAAACCCTCCTCTTCAGCACTCAAACCCCAGCAACATGCTCGGTTCAGACTTCATTTTCTGAGGCTTGGCCAGAAGTCCAAAAGGCACATCCCCATTATCCCACTGCTTCTCCTGCCCCACCCCAACAGACTGGCTACAGAGAGAGGCACAGTGACCCTGTAACCCACCTTGCATTATTAACTACCCTCAGATCCTGCTGCAGCGTCCTGGAGAGTTGTTAAAGAGAAACTTCCTGTGTGCTTTCTGAGCAGGACAGCTCACTGCTCAGCCCCTACCCAGGCAGGGCTTGATTGCCTACCTGCTGGCCTCTCCTGGGATCCTGCCTTTATCTTTCTCCCGCTTGGCTGACCTGGCTCTATCTGAGCACGGATGACTCACACCTTCTGTACATCCCAATGTTTTATCCCTGCAGGGTGGATTCTGGTAAGCCCCTTCACTCTTGGACTCCTAATGTTCCATGCCTCCCTCTCAGGACTATTTCTGGAGCTCTTAAGGAAAATTGAACTTTTTTGGCAGTTGGAGTGGTACAGTGATAGAGGAAGAGGGGGAAAAAATGAAAGAAAAAAGAAAAAATGGGGACTAGGGAATATTCTTGTGATTAGCTGATGGGAGCACATACCTAGGCTTTCTTCAAGCTTGACTAGCTGAGTAACTAGTATTAAGGTGGAAACACAAGGTGTAAGACTCCTTGGCTTCTGATGCCATTATGCACCAAGAAGAAACGATACAATGAAGTTTATTAACATTCTGTCCACACTGCCTACAAACAGGATGCCAATAGTAAATTCCTCTCATTGCTCTTTTAGGAGTTCATTCTCAGTTATACAGTGAGTGTTGTGATTATGAAAAAATAAAGGGCATAAGAATATGTTCTATGGGGGTGTGGTGGGGTGTGGGGAAAGGGGGTGACTCAGCAGGTCTATGCCGAGGCATCCGTTCCCCCCCCCCCCC
>NC_034590.1:88850558-88888169 GCF_900095145.1 Mus pahari | reverse complement strand
GCGGGGGGGGGGAGAAGAACCCAAGAGGGCAAAAGAGAAGCAAGCTGGAAGCAGGAGTAAGAGAGAGAGGAGTGGGCCAGGCCTACCTGGCTGTTGCCAGGTAACTGAAGGGGTGGAGCACAGACAGAGTACCAACAGTGAGTGCCCAAGACATTACACTCGGGTTTAATACAAAAGTTAGATTTCTGAGGCCCGAAGAGAAGGTTCTGTCAGTTAAGTGCTGCCCAGAACCCACATGAAAATCCTTGGGCATAATGGCAGGTACTTGTAATCCCAGTGCTTAGGAGGCAGAGACTGGCAGAGTCCTGTGGCTCAGTGGTCAGCCAGCTGGAATCTTCAAGGTTCTAGCAATCAGACACTGTCTCAACAAAGGAAGTGATGGCTTCTGAGGAACAAAAGCCAGAGGTTGTCATCTGGCTTCCACATACACATGAACATGCATACACACACACACACACACACACACACACACACACACACGCATGCATGCATGTACACGTGCACACATGCATACATATGCACCTTGCATACACATACACACAAACAAAAACACACAATCATTAGATAGATAGATAGATAGATAGATAGATAGATAGATAGATAGATAGATAGATGATAGATAGATAGATAGATAGATAGATAGACAGATAGATAGATAGATAAAGATTGACCTGTGCTGCCACTCTGATATTGGGTCACCTTTGACATCCTCACAGATCTTCTCTGTTGTCAGTTCCTTTCCCTGGCCTGCTGCATAAGGGTAGGACTGGGTGGAACCGGGAGTCTCACATTTCAAACACTGGGTGATCCTTGACACATTGCTTGCTTTCTCCAGGCTGCAGATTTTCCCACCTGTGAAACGAGCTGATGATATCCAGGCCAGACTGTGTGAGTAACAAGATTTAAGTGTAGGACTGGAGAGATGGCTGTGGGGTTAAGAGCACTGACTGCTCTTCCAGAGGTCCTGAGTTCAATTCCCAGCAACCACATAGTGGCTCACAATCATCTGTCAAGGGGTCCGATGCCCTCTTCTAGTGTGCCTGAAGAGAGTGACAGTGTACTCACATATATAAAATAAATAAAATTAAGAAGAGATTAAAGTGTAAGAATACACATGGCCATCTTTTCTTCAGAGTGAAGTCCTATCAGCTGAGAGGCAAGAGTGACAGTCCAGAGTCACTCCCTGATCAGGGCACACCCTCGGGTTACTGGCTCTGTAAACCTGCTCTAGGGAACACATACAAAAAAGGACTTTGCAATTTATTTGTTTTGGAGAAATATCCTTTTTATCTCTTCAGAGTCTCATCTGGACAGTGGTGTGTGTGTGTGTGTGTGTGTGTGGTATTTGAGTGTATTTGTAACAAAAGCATTTAGCATGTTACCCACCCTTTTGTTTTCTAATGCACAGTACAATGTTTTGTGTGCTCACTGCTATTGGCAGGTCTCTAGAGGCGTTCCTCTTGCTTAACTGAAACTTAGTCCTCCACGGTACAGCCACTTTCTGTTACCTACTGCCTGCTTTGCTAACTCCTTTAACCATCTGTTCCTATGACTTTGCTTCAGAAAGCTCCTTCCACAGGAATCCTGAAGGAAGACTGTCTGGCCTTCTGTGCCTGGCTTACTTCAGCCACCATATTCCCCATGTTTGTCACGGTCCCTGCATATGGCAAGATTTTTTTCTTTGTCCACATTGAAAAATAATCCATCACACATTGTGTCACATTTCTTCGGGCATTTATGCAATGGTGAACACTAAGCTTATGTCTCCACCTTGACTGTCATGAGCAATGACACACGAAAGACAACGGTGAGGAGACATTAGGGATTCACAGAGAACAAGGAAGCCCCACCTCATGAAAAACAGCAAGAGCCAAGACAATCTCAGTGGGCAACCCCCACTCAGGGGAACAAAGCAGTAGTACGCATTCTGCTCTTCTTGTTTCACCCATTCAAGATGCTAAGCTCCAGAAGACAATGCCTACCTGGCCAGGTGTAGGACACTACCTGTTGCCCCTGACAGTCTGGCTTCAGGATGGCAGATGTCTGCACTCACTGTCCACTTAAGATCACACAAGGAAAAAAGTCACTTTCCCAAAGAAATTTGGACTTAAGAAAGAAAGTAAAATACTTAAAGTGCAAACTAATATTGTGTACAGACCTGCGGAATGACCTCGGTGTCTCACCCTCAGTAGACAGGTGCCCTTCTTTGCCATTCAGTGCCTCATCTGCAGACACAGCCCCCTGGTGACAATGCTGTTGTAGCTTGTCGAGGGCTTTCCTATCTGTCTCCTGTTCTCCTCTCCTATTCTCCCTTTTCTTCTACTTCTCTTCGCTCATCTCCACTTTTTTCTTCCATTCTCCCTTCTCATACCTTTCTCTCCCCTTTCTCTGTCTCCCCAGAGCGAAGTAAGATTTGGTGTGTACTTCAGAGTCTTAATCTCCCTGAGGAGAAATGACTGTCTACAGAAACACCTATGTCCAAGTGAGTTATACCCTCCCACGTGACATCACACATGCATACAAAGATCCACACTTGCACATCTGCATGTGCCTGTATGTACTCAGTTGTATGCATGTGTGCGTACATACTCATGCACATAGTATCACATATACATGCCTGCTCAAATACACATGCACAATACTCAAGCATACAAATGCATATGCAAATTCATTTACACACTCATGCAATATACACATGCGCACATATATTCACACATACAAACACAAGTGTTAATATATGTGCACACACATAGATGCATACAAATTTCTCTTCCCTCTTCTGTACTTCTTTTCCCATTCTCCACACACACTCATACACACTCATGTATAAATACACATTGTGTATTATATATACATCATACGTGCACATGTGTGTATTGTGTACACTTCATGTATACATACACATATGAACATATACATATATGCATATAATTCTGCATTATTTGCTCATACACATTTGCACATATACACATGACTACATACACAGATTCATAAATATATACATGCATATTCATGCACATTCATAAAACCTTGTACATATACTAGACACATACATGTACAAATATATATGTATATACATACATATATATACACATGTAATAACATGCACCCATCCATACACACAGATATATGTATGTATGTATATGTATACATATATGTATATATGTATATATATGTATGTTTATATATGTATATATGTGTGTATATATATGTATATATATGTATGTATATGTATACATATATATGTGTGTGTATGTGTATGCATGTGTGTGCACTGAGATCCACAAGTGCACTTACATATCCATATACACCTATGCACATAGGCATCTATATGTGCACAGTTACCTAAGCATATTTATATAGAGACACATGTGTACACACACCTATCCATTCATATATATGCACACAGACAATGTGTGTACACAACTATTCATGCATATTTAATGTATATATGCATGCATGTACACATATATCCATGCATATACATATATACAGGCATGTAACACACATGCATACCCTTAGCCTTTGCTTTCCCCTTCCTCTCAGGCAAAGACATCATTTTATTCACTTCATTGCAGTTGCGCTTCTTATTCTAAGGAAATGTATCCAGGTGCAGCACAGATTGGTTGCTTTTCTGCACTGGAGTGTTAGAGGCCAAGAGACACTCAATTGTGGAAGAATTCCCATCATATTCAGTGGCTGCTCTTGACCATTCTGGCAGGTCAGTGACAGACAACAAAAGGCTCACTCTAAAGTCTCTGGGCATTGACAGGCCTTGGTGAGTGACTGTTACAAGGGCTGCAGAATAAATCTGTGGCAGCTCCCAAAACACCTTCAACAGCAAGCTTTGCTTGAACCAAACAAAGAAGCAGAGGGAAGAAGCTCACCGCTGTCGTTCTTGCTGGGAAGCCAACAGGAGCCTGCCGACAAAGACAAACCAGAAAACACTGACACAGCTAGCCAAGGTCAGTGGAGGACCAAAGCATCCAGGGAAAGACCAGTGGCGTTTTGACAGCCTAATAGCAGCGAAGGAATTGTCTTTGCAACAACTCTGAAGGTTGAATTTCTAAAGAATTGCGACACCATGAGGAGATGTTGGTTTCAATTGCTTGTAATAACATCCCTGACCAAGACCCATTACACAGCACAGTCTTATATATCTTATGAGAAGAATTGTAGAGCACACATAGAAACTGAAGATCTTTACACTGAAAGCACGTGCACATGGGACATGGAATCTGCTGCTAGTGTCTCTCCTGTGCGGCACATCCAACTCCACCCATTGCTCTGTTTTCACGACAACACTTTCAGGTTTTTTGGTCCATTCCATTCCTCATCCCAGAGATTCAGAATGAAGTAGAGGTGGATATTAATGTTTGTCTATCCTGAATATAGAATATATCTCTGTGTATATGTGTACATCTGTTCATAGGTCAGAAGAAAACCTCTGGTGTCATTCCCCTACAGGTGCTGTCAATCTTGTGCTTTTGAGACCTGGAGCCCCCTGACATGGATGGGCTGGCTGGTCATTAGGCCTCTGAATTCCCGCTGTCTCTACCTCCCCAACACAACTAGACTTTTTTATGTGGGTTCAGGAGGTGGTACTCATATCTCATACTTGTCCAATAAGCTCTTTACCTAAGCTGAGATATCTGTATAGTCCCTGGAAGTTATTTTTACATGAAAGTGAATAAAGCATGAAGGGATTGAAGAAGGGATGAATAGGTGGAGCATTGAGAACGTCCAGAACCAGGCTGCATGATCTTTGGTGGTGGGTTCGTCTTACTTTTACATTTGTCCAGCATTAAAGAATGCATAACACCAAGATGAACCCTAATGTCATCGTAGGTCATCAGCTCTACAAATTTAATATGATTCCATGTGTTAAAGGTTGGTCCCAGAGATTCTTCTGGATGTTTAGGAGATGGGGACCTATGAAAGATACTTAGGCCATTGAAGGTATCTCCTTAAAGGAAACTATGAGGTATCTTCTTCTTCCCCTCCCCCTCCTCCTCCCCTTCCCCATACCCCTCTTCTTCCCTCCCCCTCCTCTTTCTTCTGTTCTTCCAATTCCTTACTCACAGGAGACGTAGTTTCCTTCCACATACTCCCACCACGACTAAGGTTATCACAGAAACCTAAAGCAACTTGAACCAGAATCTCCAAAGTCAACCTTGTCTGCTCACAAGTTAGTTGCCCCAGGTATTTTTGTTATACTAATACAAAGCTTAGTAGTACACAAATGTATCACCATGTAGCAGGATATTGATAATAAGGGAGGCTATGGTTTGTGTGGGCAGAGGATATATGGAGACTCAGTACACTTTACTCAGTTTTGCTATGAACTTAAACCTTAGCTAAAAAACAAACTTTATTCAAGACGGTTTAACGTAAAGCATGCAAAAGAGATCTAAGAGAGTGCTGGCATCCTACTGGTCAAATTCAGCTTGCAGTCATGAGTCCCACCCACCCCCACTCTGAAATCTATGTCATTTCTCCATATTTTCTTTTGGATAAATGATCTATCTTCTCTCACACTTCTCATAGCTTAGAAAGAATTGACCCCTTCTTTTGATTCCATTGCTGGACACAGGAGCCATGCTTGTGATCCATTGCCTTGATTCCATTGCTGGACACAGGAGCCATGCTTGTGATCCATTGCCTTGATTCCATTGCAGAACACAGGAGCCATGCTTGTGATCCATTGCCTTGATTCCATTGCTGGACACGGGAGCCATGCTTGTGATCCATTGCCTTGATTCCATTGCGGGACACGGGAGCTGTGCTTTTACAGCCCACTTTTGTTGGCAACAGAAATTCATCTGAAGGTGGAGATTTGGGCTGAGATGAGCTCCCAACCAGACAAGAACACAGAGAGCTTTCCCAGGGAGTTTTCCTGAAATCCTCCCTGAGTTCAGTTATTAAGCCAGCAGAGTAGATCCAGGGATGCAAGCGTCTATCCCTTCATTCTGCTGTAAGCATCTGCTAAAAATGTGGTTAATCCTGGGAAAGCAAAGACTCCTGGTGGAAAGAGACAAGGACCTACCGGGCTCCATTCAGGCAGAATTCTGCACTCCCAGTGATGAGAACCATGCATCTCTTACATAATTGGACTAGATGGAGCTGTTGGAGCTCTCCTCTTGCAAGCCCATCAAGAGGGTCCTGAGGCATGTGCAGTTATTTGGGAGTTATTTGAGCAGGACTTCAAAGCTTTGTTTGATAGTGACACAGGACACAGCAGCAATTAGACCCTGCATTAAAGAATCATAAATAAACCAATATACCCTGGCTAAGTGGTGATCTGAATCTAGAAGGACAGGTGACAGACAACCTCCTGGTGGCAGTGTCTGGTAAGAGATGCCATGGAGGAGATAGTGTCTAGGTCAGGGGAAAGGTCAGAAAAGGCTTCCAGATTGAGTGACCTTTAAGTCTTCGAAAGCAAGGAGAAACCAGAGGGTGAGTCACACTGTGGTGAGAGATGAGAGCAGAAGGGTAGGCCACCCAAGAGGGCTTAGAGAGCATCCCAGCCAGGCTGATCCCAGTCATCATAGTCTTTCCTCTCTCTGTCCATCCATCTATCCCTCCCTCTCTCCCTCCCTCCATCTGTCTGTTGGTCCATCTCCATCCATCCATCCATCCATCCATCCATCCATCCATCCATCCATGCCTCCTTTACTTCCCTGACAGAATGAGTGTCTAAAAATACAAACCTAATAATACAATCCATTGCACTCCTTAAAAACAGGGTAAAAACTCAACCACTCACATGCTCAACAACACACTGCCCACTTACCATTTGCGGTAAGCTCCTTGTCTCCCCCACAGCCTGGACCTCTGCTTCCCGGAGTCCTGGTTCCTCTCACACCAGGACCATTGCTCCTCTTTCTACCTCTCATCCCTAACCTCACATCTGTTAACCACAGTAGCTCTTCTTTACCCTTCACATAGCCACTCAAATGTCACTTCCTCAGAGAAGCCTTCCCTGAATGCCAGGCCATACAACACCTTCCAGTATACTTTCTCATTTAACTTGTTCTTTATAATATTTACCCAAGGTTACTTACTTCTGTCTGTGGGTCTGCACACATGCTCATGCGCATGCATGCGTATATGTGTATATATGCATATGTGGTATGTATGTTTTGCTGTGTGTATATATATATATATATATATATATATATATATATATATATATGTGTGTGTGTGTGTGTGTGTGTGTGTATGGCATGTGTGTATGTGGTGTATATGTGCATATGCATGTGTATATGTACATGTGAGCATTGATTCATGTTCGTCTTTTGTGCTCAAGTTTAAGACCCTGCAAATCAGAGATCTTTCTCACTTTCTTAAACAATTGAATGTTCAAAGCCCACTACAGTGGCCAGCACACTGCTGAGTTGCTACAATCCCTACCTCTCCTAGCTGTGTTCCCAACTCTAACTAAAGTGTTAGTTGTAACTTGTATTTGTGCTACTATTTCAGCTAAAGAGTTGTTCTTTAGATTTATCTCCACCTATCAAAGGGTGGAGAAATGGAGTTTGGATGGAGAAGGCTGAGGACTCTCAGAATCATGAGAGGCAGCACACTTCCTCGTGAACGTGGAGGAAAGAGCAGCATCCCTGCCTCATTGGTGGTTGCTACCCACCAGGCTTGCCTACATTTGGGTACTCAGCTTCTGCTCCGACATCACGCCTATATTTCTAGCTCAGTCACCTATGAATACACGCAGGGTTGTTTCTGGAATCTTCTCTGATACTGTACTGGGAATTCAAGTGCAGAGAGAACAGAGACACAGGAGGACACATAAGGGCTGCATGGCAGCGGAACAATTCTACCACGTGACTGTCCTTACACCTGCACAAGCTCCTCAGCGACTTCAGCATAGTCTCCGTGTCAGTACCTCGGGCTGACTCTCAGTCAGGAGGTCCTTACCAAGTTGCTGAACTTCTCTGTACCTCAGTTTTCTCATCTGTAGAATGGAGTTTAGCGTTACCTCTTCCACTGTGACCATAGACTAGGTTAGCAAGCAGAAGCCTTTTAATAAACTCTTGGCACACAGGAAGTTTGACCTTGAGGCTCACATCTGCACACCCTCAGCAAGACCAGTTACTTGTGTGGTTATCCAGGGTCCTACACCAAGAAGAATGTCACACTTAGTTTACAGCTTTGCTGTGACCTCTCCTTAAACACTTAATCTTTTATGCACATGGGATGTCACATCTTTAGTATCAGGAAGCAACAGCACACATGAAGAGCTGTACAAAGTCTGCTGAAAGTGAGGATGGATGGATGGATGGATGGATGGATGGATGGATGGATGGATGGATGTCTCCAGTCTTTCGTATCAATCAGCTCTCCCATGCCATTGTTCTTCATAGCCAGGAAAAAGGATCAGCTTTGGAGCAAAATTCTACCTTCAGGGGTTTGGTTTTTCCTGGGAGCACAGGGTCTCACTACATAGCTCAGGCTGACCTCTAACCCTTAATTCTTCTGCCTCGGCCTCTCCAGTGCTGAGATCATAGGTAGGTTCTCCCACACCCAACTCAAATAGACTGTGTGAATTCACCATACACTCTTACCCCAAGGCTAAGAGCACCCCAAGCCAGTCTTAGCACCTTAAGTACATTCCCATGCAAACATACATTTCCTTGAGGAACAGTCTGTAACTGACCAATCATCCCAAGGGGGCCAGGAGGTAATAGAGAGTTCCTCCCCTCTCTTGGGGCTGCTGTCTGCCCTTCTCCCACCATACCCCTGTTCTTTCTGCTCAGCATCTCGGGGACGACAGCACTCCTGCTTTGCTTCATCCCATTTTACAGATGGAGAAGTAAACGTTGGGTACAAGTAAGTCCTTCAATAGCCCTCATGCAGTCCCTTTGCCCAGCCAGGTTCTATAAAGGTTCTCTAGCAATGGGCCCTGGAATTTTAACCACTTGGAAGTATCAAATCAAATATGATCATTGTATACTAAATCTAAGGTTGTGTCCCCAACTCCAGCACTGACCCACCTATACTGCAAAGATAAAGTCATGCTCTGCTGCCTCAACTACTGGGTGTTACAGATTTCACTCTCTGCAGGTGTTTTGACTCTGCAATCTACAGGTGTTATGTAAAGCTGCATCCAGAGCCCACAGACAAAAGGTCTTGACCCTCCAAGGAAGGAATGGACAAGGAAAAGACAAATCAGGTCCTATATGGTAGGGTGGATGGTACTAAGGGCAAGATTTGGGGTGAAGAATAATTGAGATGCCAGTCTTAAATAGGAGTGTTAATGAGAAGCAGACAAATGAGCAGAGACATGAGGGTGAGGAGGCAGGCCATGAAGTTTGCAAAAGCTCGGAGCATTAACCACTCTTCTTCATGGAGAGAGATCTCTAAAGAGACTGGAGGCTTTGCCAAGCCATATATCCGCCAGTGGCTCGTCTTAGTGCAGCGCCACCTGCAGGTCAATCCCGTCCATAGGTTTAGAGCAATTCCGTTTTGAGCCTTTGCAGTGATTACAGGTTGCTTTACTTAGGTCACGCGGTTTTGTTTTGTATTTTAAATTTTTACAGGAAGGGTGGTCACATTCAAAATCATCGTAAGAAAGGATTTATGTGGCCAAGGACGTCTCTGTATTTCCGATCCTCCTATCCTCACTTCCCAAGTACTAGGACTTGAACTAAGGGGACACTGGTTCAAGACAGAGCTTCATGCCCACTAGGCAAGCACTCTGGCAACTAAGCTACATTCCTGGCCTCAAGAGAGAATTGTGAGTGCACTCCCCCAAAAGAAATGACACATGCTTAAGGTGACGAATATGCTCGTTACATTGATTTGGTCATTACACATTAAGTACAGGGATCAAAATTATTATATGCATTATACCCCAAGAAATATGTATGGTGATGTGTGTCCACAGAAAATAAAAATAAAACAAAAGGTTAAGACGGTAAGAGAGGTGACAATAAAATTTTAATATCTAACAGAGCTTAAAATATCAGGTTGGGCTACTGCATACGCCTGGGACCCTGTAATAACCTGTCCCTTTAGGGGGCTGGCTGCCTGTCTGTTCACCACAGACCCAGCTGAGGCCAAAAGATCCCTCTACAACTTTGGTCCTCCAGCCGTCCCCTCCCCCATTCTCTTCCCCAGGGAAGCGCCTAACAGAGATGGGGACAGGACACCCACTGGGCCCTTGCTGGAGACCCGGAAGAAGCTCTCTTAGGAACAGAGGCTAGGGGAGGAGTCTGAGGGGGGTGGGCTTTTCAACATCTTAGAGCCAGTGGCATGCCCCTCGCTTGCACCCGCTTCAGCTTGCTCCTGGAAAGGCTTGCCCCTGTGCTCCTCCTCTGTGCTCTTGACTTGAGCCCGGTACAGACGTCTCTCCTTGGAGGATTCTTGGGTACCCTTGAAAAATGAAGCTCTTGCAACGCTCTGCCTACCTCTCCGGCAATGGGAGCGCCCTTTCACTGCCGGAATCCCACCTGCTCTGCCCATACTCTCCTTCACACAACCTTCAAAGTACTCCAGACCACCCAGCTCCCTATGTGCGTTTGTGTACTTGTTCGAGGCTCCGCCTGAGCCTGCTGCGCCCTCGTGCATATTGATGAGGGTGTCTGCCTGTTTTCACCAGCCTAGCTAGGTGTGGAAGATGGGAGCATCCGCGTGCATGAGTGTGTGAGTGCATCCGCATGGCTGGGCATTGTGTGCCTTTGTGTGCGTGCTGGTATGTCTCAGTGGCTGTAACAGCCTTATGCCAGGCTGAAGGCTGTGTGTTGTGGGCTTCTCTTAGCCAGCTTGCATCTCATCCAAGTTCAGGGACAGTACCATCGACCTGGTGGCACTCGCAAAGATATTCGCACCCTTCCTTTAGGCTCAGGCAGGAAAGAAAAAAAAAAAAACAAAAAACAAAAAACCTTTCAACAGTCTCTGGGCTCCAACAGTCGCGACCCCATCTGCCATACCGAGATGTAAAATACTCTACGTGAAGATGGACTCCAGGCATTGGTGGGGAGTCCAAGTAGCTAGGAGAGTCAGAAGAAAAACCGAGGACATATTAGAGGGGAAAGGAGCTGCTGAGGGAGAAGCAGGTCATATTCACACCACGCCCCTCCCACAGGGGTTGGAAACCCAGGATAGCCTGTTCTCCATCCCGGTCTTCCTCCGGGGTTCCCAAGTTAACCCAGTCTTTTCCTCCAGAAACTGAAGCCAAAAAACGCAACTGGAACTGGGTTAGGCTAACATCCCACCCAAGCCCCCCACCCACAAACCTGCACCGCGCGCTGTGTGTGTGTGTGTGTGTGTGTGTGTGCTCGCGCAAGCGCGCGCGCGCGTGTACACACACACACACACACACACACACACCATCCAGGAAGCTGCTGATTGGCTGAGGGGAACGGCGTCCCGGCCCGGGTTCTGAGGCGGGAGCTGAGCGGTCCAAGGAGGGAGGTGCACACTCCGGCTTCAGGAGCCCCTCCCTCGTCCCCTGCACCCTGCCAGAGAACGGAGCTGCCTATCTAGGAGGGCAGGTGCGGAGCCACCCGAGGACACCAGCCAGTAGTGGAAGCGGGTCCCGCGGTGCGGCGATCCTCCCTAGGGCTGCCTGGTCCCCAGCCGCTTGGCAGCTGCGCCGAGCCCAGCCCGGCGAGGGGCGCGCTCATGGAGCACACGCACGCCCACCTCGCTGTGAATAGCTCGGCTTGCGGTTTAGGCTTCGTGCCGGTGGTCTACTACAGCTTCTTGCTGTGCCTCGGGTTACCAGGTGAGGGGTATGGGGGAGAGGGAGGGAAGCCAGGAGTCTCAAGTTGCAGAACAAGGCTGTCCAGAACCTCAGGGATCCCAGACACCTTCTGGAGAAGTGCCCTGGAGCCCCCCACCCCCTTTGAAAAAGTGTAAAGTTTAAACCTTGGTGGCAACTGTGGATGTTTCCATATCAGGATGAAGGGACATCGTCGCATGCCTTGTGGTTTGGCGGGGACAGTGCTTATGTGGCTCTGGGGCATTGTGACTTGTGGGTGTGCATCCACTTCAAAGGGCACCTGTGTGTGTGTGTGTGTGTGTGTGTGTGTGTGTGTGTGTGTGTGTGTGTGTGTAGGGGGTCGTATCCCTGAGGGTCCCAGAAGGGCTGCGTGAGACTTGACCGCAGCTTCTGGGCAGAAAGCCTAGGGAAGGCTTCTCTCCAGCTTTTGCCCCACTCTGTCACCTCAGCTGAGAACACTTCTGCCACACTCTGTACTTCCCTAATACATAAAGCCGAGACCTTGATCACAGTTTCTCAGGTTCAAGAGACAATGAGGTGAGCCCTTGCTGTCCACTATCTGCCCTAAGGAATAAGGTGTCTATCCGTGGCTAAGAGTCAAGGACTGCCTCTGGGTCTGGGATGTTTGGGGCAGGGATGGACACTGGCACCTCAGAGGACAGCAGTCTCCTTGAGTTTATGTCTGCTTCCTCTGGCTTTGCCTCCAGGTCAACCCCAGTCCTCCCTACCCGAGCAGCTCCCAGCGCTGCAGATGAGTGGCTGGCTGGTCCCACATCTTAATGTCCTTTGGAAAGTGAAGCTGAGACTTGTAGTGAATTCCTGAAGAGAGATAGAGCTGCTGAGGGAGGAGGGGTGTGTGCCTGGGCTATGAGGGAGACCAACTGGGACCTGGAAGAACAGCCCCCATAACCCCTGTGGTGGTGGTGGGGTTGGCTTCAGTTTGGGGGTCTTTGGTTAATCCTGTCATCTATACAATGTCATGGACATTCCTGAAGTCACCTGCAGACAGAAGGGAGAGATAGAGACAGAAAGACTCAGAAAGAGAAAAACCCCTGTTCAAGCTAGACTCTAAGCCTCCACCACTGCCCCAAGAACTTGAGCATCCTGGGATCTTGAGAAGCTAGGCTTCAGTCTCCTGGAGATCTGAGAGTCCCCTCCTCCTCAGACATATAGGGAATCCAGAGCCTGAGGAAAGATGGTCTCCTGCAATCTCCACTCCCAGCACAGGCAAGCACAAGTTTCCTAACATGGGCTCCTGTTCCCCCATGGGGAGAAAAGCTCTCTCCCTAACCTATGCCCCCTTAGAAGAGGGGCTTCACCTCTGTGCACCCTGCCAGGTAGGGTGTTCCTGTAATTACCTGGAACTGAAATTGATTTCCATCCAGGTTGTACCTCCCCCTCCTGCCCTCCAAAGCCTGTCCCCAGGGCTTTCTATTGGGAAGTCAGTTTTTGAGAGGCTGGTTATGCGTGATGCTTGCTGAAGAGAAGAAGAGCCAGAGCCCCTCTCTCCCACAGCACCCTCTAGTCAGAGTGTAGCCCCCATCCTGACTGTTCCATCTCCCCCTCTGCTGTACTAGACAATCACTCTTGGGCATTCCCTAAGCTGGAAAGACAAGGAGGCGGGTAACCTCCAAGAGTCCAAAACAGGACATGAGGTTAGGAGAGCAGAGAATGCTGACTGTCAATGACCTCAAGTCAAAGTGTCTTGGACAGTCACAGGTCACAGTCTAACTCCCACGAAGACCATGGTCTCTCCCACCCAGAGCTTTGGCACAGTATACCAGGCACTGGGTTTAGCATAGGGTTAGCCCAGGGCTAAGGGATTTAAGAGAGAGAAGGGTTGAGATTTGAACTCAAGAGGGTGTCGATGCATTTCTAGTCTTAGCTAAGAGTTTTGACCACTTATACTGTGTGCTAAAGCTAAAGATGTGCCAAAGGGCTCCAAAGCAGCTTCAGGGGCCTGGATTCAGAGAACTCATGAATGGAAGCTTCTGATTTTAGAACAGCAGCTGAATGTAGAAGGATCAAGCTTCCTAGAGAAGGGGGAGGGGGAGATCAGTTTTAGCCAAAACTATGGGCTGCAAGCAGTTTTGTTAGCAACTTGGAAGTCTGGTTCAAAGGGGGAGTCCTTGCCATTCTTTTAAAGCAGTGGTTCTCGAATGACCCTTTCACAGGAGTCATGTGTGACCATCCGAAAATGTAACCACTTACATTATGATTCATAATAGTAGCAACAAAAGTACTTGGGGGGGGGGTCGCCACAACATGAGGAACAGTAGCATTAAAGGATCACAGTGTTAGGAAGGTTGAGAACCACTGTTTTAAAGCCATACAGAGAAGCAAGCATATCCCAGCAAATGAGAGTGCAGACAGGATTAATCCAGCCTCCACCAGAGGCGGGTGGTGTGGTGGCTCTGAGCCTCAGTTTCTATCTGTAAAGTGGCAAAAGTGACAGCTTTGGTGAAGTTGAGAAAGTGATTAAGCATGTGGCTCAGTGATTGTCACATGTACCGGTTGACGCTGTGTGGCTGCAGTTATAATTGTCAATCCATGGGGTTGTCAGGAAAGGGGTCTGTTCAGCACAATCAGGGAGCCAGCAGAGGATTCAGGAGGTGACCAGAGGAGAGCACTTAGCCTGGCATGTGAGCCCTGCAAGTTTACCACGGTGGTGGTCTCCTCCTCAACCCAGAGTGACCATCAGTTAGCAAGCCCTTGTCACCACTGCTGATGGAGAGAGACACAGCCTTGTGGGGTGCGAGGTAACAGCAAAACGAAACGCGGGCCTGGCTACTATTGTTGAAAACTGAGATTTTAATTGAGTCACTCTTCCCAGCAGTGAACTCACTCCCAAGTTTTCCAAATCCCCTCAGTGCTGTTAGAGATGCGAGTGGAAATGGAGGAGCGGTGGGGAACGGCTGGGTATTTGCCAAGAGGGATCCAGTAATTACAGGAAAGTGGCAGGTGTCTCTGGCCACATACAGGCACACAGTTGCCAGAAAAGAGCTTGAAAAAAGAAGCCACGTGGTCCAGCCCCCTACTTTAAGTAATTGCCTGTGTGGACCAATGCAACAGGCTTGGCACGAGTCCAAGGAATTCCTATATGGAGTGTGAGCAGAGCTAACCACTCAAGGAATTCTTAGCCTGTCAGTTCCACAGTTTGCCCCATCGATAAAATGGGTTGAAAATCAAGTGTAATTACCTCCCCGGGTAGCATCTATTAATTAAGATACTCCATGTAAAAATAGCTTAAGTCATACCGTGGCCTCAGCTACTCACAAGACAGAGGGATTTCTTGAGATGAGAAGTTGAACGGCAGCTTAGGCAGCATAGCAAAACCTTACCCCACAAAACATTCAGGATAGCATCTGGTCCAAAAAAGGCTCATTTTACTCAGGGCCTTCTCCACACCAAATCTTTTCACCCACAGATGCATGTGAACCCATTTTATGGCTGAGTAACCCGAGGCACGGAGAAGTGCTGCGTCTGCCCTACAGCCATAGCATCAAACCAGTGATAAACGCACCTGTGCACCTGTACGTTCTGTTAAGTCGAATCTCCTCCCCTTTCCCCCAGGAAGCGGTTTTAACTAACCTTGCTCCTCCGATACTAAAAAGACTTAGCAAAGAACATCAGCGCCCCTACCCGTCATAGAACCCCATCCGTTTCTCTCCCTCCTCCTTCTTAAGTGAGGAAAATGCTTCTTATTTCTCAAGACACAGGAGTTTAGGCAAAGCTAGTGCTGATTGGCTTAGAGGAGAAGAAGCATTGTAAACGGAATGGCACAAGGAAAGAGGAATCTAGGAACTGAAAGCCCCGGGGAAGATGGCGAAAGGATGAAGGGTGGGCCGCCCTGATAAGGAAGGAACCGTGCAAAGTAAAACGGGGATTTGAAAGATTTGTTAATTTTTTCTTTCTGAAAAGTGCCCCAGACATGAAGGAAAGCAGAGTGAGGAAGGAGATGGTAGCTTAAAATGGCGCTTCACCCTACAGGAAGGAAGGTTTCCACGGTGGCCTAGCGGGGTGATGAGATCTGTCTCGGATGGCTGGGGTGAGAGGAAGGCAGCCTGACACACGGTAGTTACCATGGTTGTTAACCAAAGGGAAGAATACTAAGTGGTCCTGTGACCGGACCGAGCTATGCAGATATGTTTTCTTAATCCACAAACAGCTAGGATTAGAGAAGGTGTGGAGAACAGGCTAAGAGTGGGAACGTGAAAGCTGAGCCCCTGAGATACGGCCCGGCCTTGATGCTTATAGCCTGTGTAGCCAAGCGCAAGAGATACTAACTGTTCCATGCTTCCGTTTCTCGGGACGGGAAATGGAACGGTGGTGGTAATATTCCATACTACTGTGCTGTGAAGACTGAGTTAAGCACTAGACACATTTTGAGCACAGTAAGCACTCTGTCAAGTTACATTAGCATCATTTGAAATGTGGCAAAATCCCCCAATTTGCTTGGTGATACCAGCTTTACCCTATCATCAAAATAAGACAGACGTTATAAGAAAATAAAACTATCAGACAATAAATAGAAATGACCAAGTTACTCTTAACATACACTTGTAGTGAAAACTCGTCAGTGATAAAGGGAATTTCTTAAATGGGAAACAGAGTGCACAAATAACTCAGGACTTCCATCACACTCAGGGTCTCAAGACTCAGTGCTCCCCCAAGCCACGCGATCTGAAGTCAGGCAGGAAGAAACGCCTTCCTTGTTCCCATTTAACATGGTACTGGAAGTTTGGGCCACTGGAATAAGGCTAGAAAGAGAAACAAGGGCATTCAGAAATAAAGAGATCCAATAATTTCTAATCACAGATGCTAGAATAGCCTTCGTGGAAAACTTAAAAGATGTCACAGAAAAGCTCCTAAGAACTAACCAGGGGATCCAGTGTGTTTGCAGATTCAGTGATTAATATGTAAAAACCTACTGCTGCTGTTATCCACCAGCAATGAATAATTTGAAATTTAAAACTGAAAAAAAAAAAAAAAAAAAAAACCTCAATAGAATTCCAAGTCCCCTGTAGAACTTAAATGCTCATTCCCAGGAAGTATCACCTTCCAGGAGCAGAGGGTCCACTTGAAACAGATAATGGCATCCATGGGGCTTGAAACCCTCAAACGATGGCACGGACTGGCACACCTCCCTTCCATTGCTTCCTCTGGCTCCACAGTATTTAATGCCTCATCCCACAGGTGACCACTGCTGCTGGGCCTTCATTTCCTACGGCCTCTTTTAAGGAACATTAGTGCATTAAGCAACTCTAAATCAAGAAGCTCAACTCTCCTTCCTAGCTCTACCTGAAATGGGCACATTACACAGTGACTTACCTTTTCTTTTTCATATATCATATCAAACATTTGCAGCAAAATATATGAAATTTGGCATTCCTTTACACAGCTGTACAGCATTCTTGCATCCAAATTCATGTAAACTGCTTTCTGCCAAAGCTCGAGCACACACACACACACACACACACACACACACACACATATACACACACACACACTGCATTTCTAAATAGTCCTGCATGTTGCACCTAATTCACCCTGCATCCTGTCTGTGTCATACTCAGACACAGTTGACCACAGGAACCTTTCCATATAAGCCAGACAAGAACAGATTCAGAATTCTGGGTTCCAGGCTCCTCTGGCAGTAACTGATTATATGACATTAAGAGGTCATTCTTGACAGGGTCCTCAGAGCCACAAGAGATGCAGTTTCTGCCTGAGCTCTAGTTAGAGACATAACCCTTAGCTGGAATATAGCAATGCAGATGTGTGGAATCAAACTCACACTACAGCTCTCCTGGAAGCTGCCCATCATGGCCTTGAGATGGGGTCCAGAGCATTTTCTTTCTGCAGTCATGTGAGCATCACTTTGGATGTGGATTTGCATCCTGTGTCTTTTGTGACCTTCAGTATAACAGGACACCTCTCTGAGCCCAGGCTCTTCCATCTACAACAGTGGGATATCAAGGTCATTGGTAAAGCAGTAGTTTCTGATTACCTTACTGCCTGAATTCGAATCCTGACTCCTCCACATAATCACCTGCTACTTTGGGCAAATCTCTCACCTTCTCTAAGCCTCAGCTTCCTTAGCCATGTGGAAGATATTCACGGTGCCTGTTCCAAAGGGCTATTTTGGAAATAAATTAAAATGTGAAAATCCGTAGCTCCATTCTTGGCATGCTTGCTCTCACTTGGAGTAAGAGTCTGATAATGTTATTAACCTTCTGGTTCTTATATTGTTGCTGGAATAATTAGAAATAAGACATATGAGGACTTCTCACAGTCCCTCACACATGCCTGGAGATCCATAAACTACTGATAATTTTTTCATTATCTAATATGCACATGTGTTCAATCCATGTCTATGTCCTAGAGGCATGCTTTGTACATGGGTCTTTTCCATAAATATATTTTTCTATTCACAATAATGATAAAAGTGCCCCAGCAAGCCAAAGAAGAATAACCCCACGAGTTAGCAATAAACTCCTTCATAAGTCTAGGCAATAGGCCTTCCTAAAAGGCTTACCTGGCTTTCTGTTCAACTTTCAGAAATAGTACTGGTTGAAGCCAGCAAACATGAGCAAGTACCACAGGTTGTTGCCTGGAGAAAGTATCCAGAGTCATGAAAAGAAAGGGCCCCATCAGCAAACTTTCATGTGCAGCCTCAGAGAGACATGGGCAAAGCCTGGAATGAAAATGCCAACCAATCTTAATAATCTCTGACTCTCACATGACACCTACTGTGTACTGGGCATTTGTCAAGGTATTTCTCATGTGTGAACTCATCTAATTATTATGATGAGTCTTTGGGTCTGTATGTATGATGAACCATTTTCAGGTGAGAATTTTGGGTCATCTACCCGAGTTCACACAGCTGGGAAATGACAGAACAGTCCTGTGTGCTGCTACCCAGCTTTATCATGGAATAATGATCTCTCTCTCTCTCTCTCTCTCTCTCTCTCTCTCACACACACACACACACACACACACACCAAGACGACAAGTGGACTCAAGTGGAAGTGACAACAGGAAGGCTTAGACTAAGTGTCAGAAAGTCCTCTGCCACTTGGCTTTCTGGCCAACAACTCAGTGTTGCCAAATTGTTCCAAAACCTAGAGATCCAGATTTATGTGAAACAGCCAATGTTTCAATGTTGGTGACTAATTCAAAATATATTTTAAAGAAATCCTGGGAGCCAACACTTCCTGAGCCAAACTAAACTCATCTATTGCTATAGCCCACCAGCCTGCTGGCTTACAACTTGGGATGGGAAAGCTGCAAGAATCATTAAGAAACACCAGTGTAGATCAGGGAAGGAAACAAAACACTGTCTAGATAGGAATAATTCAGAAGACTCAAAGAAATATGTGGCCTAAGAAAGGCGTGCCAACTCTCTGATCCAGGGAATTAGCATAAGCTAGAAGAAACTTCTTC
This sequence comes from Mus pahari, assembly GCF_900095145.1. Classification (NCBI taxonomy): domain Eukaryota; kingdom Metazoa; phylum Chordata; class Mammalia; order Rodentia; family Muridae; genus Mus; species Mus pahari. The sequence goes on along the minus strand of NC_034590.1, from coordinate 88,868,983 downwards.
AATACTACAAACTGCATGTTGACAGTCCTTGGAACGCAGATACATCATTTTGGGAAACAGAATAGTCCTTCGAACCTGCCAGCACGGGGAATTAGGATGTGGAACACCAACCTGTATTCAAATTACAACCTTGTGGCTTCATGGTAACAGGGCTGTGGCAAGTGACCTCCATGCTCAGCCCATAGAAGGGGCTCAATGCCTTTCTCTCAGGACTTATGACATAGATACCATGAGATCACTCAGGCTAGCACAGGACATGGTGTCTGTCAGTCCTTGGCTTCTGGGTAGTTTGAATTTGTGTTTTGTCTTCTTTGCTGAGGCCAAATACCCCCACTTCAAAAAATGAGATGTCGAGGCCTCTCCTGAAGTCAGGGCCAGGATCGGCAGGGTCTTCAACAGAATTCAGCCTCCTGATCTTGGCTCCCTTTTCTCAGTCAACTGCTACCAATGTCCAGGTACAAGTAAGTGATCACGGTGAAGATAGATAGGCTGCAGCCAATGCAATGTGACTACCTGGCAAACTGGTTTTGTCCCGTTTGCATCTAGAATAGTTTTTTTAATAGTAGCCATGTATAGCATCTGTTCCTTCTTTTAAACTTCCTGATTCCATCAAAGGAATATCTCAACTTGGCACAGTGTGTCTCTAATACCTTCTCAGTATGTGCTAAGTCTCCTGGGCACAGCACCTTGGCTGGCAGTAGCATCTGACTTAAATCTAATGCTCATCTTTTCTGTTATTACATGCTTTCCCCAGTGCTAGGAATCAAACCCAGGGCCTTTCCCTAGGCAAGTGCCATACCACTGAACCACACCCAGTCCATGTGTTTGTTTTTAAGGCTACCTGATCTTTACAGCAAGGAGGCTGGCTTGTGAGTCATGGCTCTATGTAGTCTGACACAGCGATGCCAGCCATGTAAGGCTATCGAGCTCTTGACATTGGACGAGTGCAAGTGAGACGCTGAATTTTTTTTTTTATTTCATTTCAATTAATTTGCAATTAAAATCTGATCTTTTGGTTATTATAAAATAACTGTCTGGTTGGGACAACTCGGGTATGAATTTATTCACTCAGCTCTGTTTTTGTGACCTCTAAATAGAGGTCACAAAAAAAATCAGCACACACACACAGAGATGCAGTGGCAGCTGTGAACTCCACATTGGGTTCTGAAGACTTAGCACAGGGAAAAAAAAAAACAGTTCAGCATCTCAATAACTCACGTGAATTACGCGCATTGGGGGGGGTGCTTAATATATAGTGTTAAACTTTTCTTTCTCTTTTTTATTGTGGCTACTAAAATTTAACCGCATACATGATTCATATTACAATTACATTGCATTCTCCATCGAGATGGAGTGTTTTGTTTTCTACTGTGATCCACACTGCTGTTTCTTGGTGATTCTTGCAGCTCTCCCATCCCAAGGTTGTAAGTCAGCAGGCTTCTGGGGAGCACTGTAATATAACAGTGTAAATCTCGGATCCGGGCATGGTGGATTGTTCCTGTCATCTCAGCACGGGGGTGGGGGGGGAGCCGAGGTGGGCAGATTAGCAGGAGTTTGAGGCAAGCCTGATCTACATAGAAGGATCCAAATCAGCCTGGGCTACAAAATGAGTTCTCTCTCTCTCTCTCTCTCTCTCTCTCTCTCTCTCTCTCTCTCTCTCTCTCTCTCTCCCAAAAATCAATACATTTAAGAAAAAGAGACAAATAATTTTCAGTCAAAATACAAAGTAAACAATATAAAAGGTGAAACAGACTTTTAAATGCAACAAAAATCCTGAGGCCCATGGGTAACAAAAGTTTCACAGGCTCATGGCCTGTGGCACCAGAAGTTTAATTTCTCACTATTCTCTGTAGGCTAAAAGTCCAAGGTCATGGATCCAGCATGCTCTGCCTCCAGAGAGGGCTCTGTACACGCTGCTGACAGCCAACTTCTTGTCAGATGCAAAGGCAAAGAGTGTGCTGGGGTCCTTTTGTAAAGACAGCAATCCACCGTCCTGACTTCCTCACCTCTTAATGCCCAGGGTGAAGAGGCCAACTTAGGAATGTAGGAGGACAGGTGTAGGAAGACACGGACACCCCACAATAGAACCAGAACTAAAAGTCTGGGGAAACTCAACAAGTGCAATATTCTGAATAGAAAACCTGACACCAAAAGACCAAAGACCAAACCAGCTCCTCATCCAGACACAGTTGGACCCAGATGCCAAATGCTGTGTGTTTTGGTCATTATAGTTCAAGAAATTACTGCCCACCCTCAACACCTATACCACTCACAACACATACACCACCCCCAAGAAATGCAAAGAATGTGGAGCAGAGGGCAGGTCCTCTATGGGATAAAGAAGGGAGACATCACTATGTAAATGATCAAGTACCTTTGCTTTCTAGAGTTTGGATGGAGAGTGTCCTGGCTTCTCTTCCATAAAGATTACAATAGGCCGACATACATTATAAAAAAGCTAAGAACTTTTCTTCCCAGATGTGTGCTTTTATTTTTGCCCCAGCAAAGAGAGGATGACAACTCAGAAAATACTGCCAGGTACTGGCAATGTGTTAGGTGTGTTAGCTGCATGACAAGCCCCCAGTGATTCATTCCTTTCTTTGTAACATTGACATACCACCAAGTCCACCAAGCTAGTGTGCATGATCACACACACACACACACACACACACACACACACACACACACACCACAAGATATCAGCAAACCTCTCAAATGTAAAACTTCAGCTGTGCAAATGCCAGGAGACTATGAGAGTTTATCACTGAAGAACTTGACCTGGACCAAGAGGCCAAGAAACGCTCCTCTTCAGAAGAAACATTTCAAGTTATTTCAACTAGAATGACAGGGAGGGAAAGGAGGAAGAAGGGGGAAAAGGAGGGGATGACAAGGGGAAGGGAAAAGAAAGGAGAGAGGAGGAGAGGGAAAAAGAGAGGAAGAGAGGAAGGGAGAGATGGAGGGAGAGGGGAAGGAGAGAGAACAAAGCAAACAAGCTGGGCCAGGTCTCTGGCAGGAAGGGACAGAATAAACCAGGATTGAAGGAAGGCCAGACCGTCTAGAATGACAGGGGAGTGGGGGCAAAGAGAGAGACACAGGAAGCCAACCCATTACAAAGCCCAGGTGAATTGCTGTGAGCTGGGACAAGCCATTTTCTGAGGTCTAAACCAATGCATCCACCAGTGACTCCGTTCTTCCTTATTTGCCAGAATGCTTGGCAGTCAGCAGAGCTAGGGGAATTGCTTTTCTGCTACAGACATTTCTTATCATTTCAGCTAAGTGCAAAGCAAGCTATCAGCCCTATCATTTCAACCAAGGGACTCTAGCCAGACACACAAACACGCAGATGTGACACACAGAGAGAGACAGGCACACACCAGGCTCATGCATGCACACATGGGTACGACATACAGAGATGCATGGGAACTCAGAGTCTTGTACACACACATATGCACACACATGCCACAGCCAAAGATGTAGAACGGACTGTGAATGTATCCTGGCTACAGTTCACTACTTTTAGCATTCACAGCCTCACCTCCACAGTTCAGCTCCTCAGAATACTCATCAGACACCACACACACACACACACACACACACACACACACACACACACACACACACACACACACCTCTGTTCTTCTGTGAAGGAATACAATGGCTTGCCTAAAATGTATGGATTGGTTCAGCACTTGGAAGCTCCAGAGAGAACAGGACAAGGCTGAGCATTGCCTAAATCAGAGGTTTTCAACCTTCCTGATATCTCAACCCTCTAATATAGTTCCTCAAGTTGTATTTACCCACAACCATAAAGTTATTTTAGCTGATACTTCATAATTGTAATTTTGCTGCTGTTATAAATTGTGATGTAAATATTTGATATGCAAGGTATCTAATATGTGACCCCTAAGGAAGGGTCATTTGATCCCCAAAGGGGTCTTAACTCAACCCACTGGTTGAGAACCATTGCTAAAGGAATCCAAGGTCCATATTCCTGTCTCTCACAGAATATTCTCCCACATCATATCTTTCTTCCATGTTCAAAACCTTTCGTATACTGGACATGATCTGTATGTTAGGAATAACAAAGAATGCCAGGAGGTCCTTGCACTTCTCCATACTACTTAAGAGACAAATGACAAGCCAGTAAGCAAATGCATAAACAAAACCACTTGCGGTACTGATGTGCACATTGGAAATCACGTCACAGGGAAAGGTGGCAGGGAGCTACGCAATATAGGCCAGAAAACAGTGATGTTTGAGTGAAGTCTGAATAGCAAGAAAGCACTAGCTTCAGGGAACACCAGGAGAGGATATGACAGGCAGAGGGAACAGACATGGTGACAGACCAGAGATAGTAAATGAGCCAGCACCGAAGGCCAGTGGCTGGACCACACTGATGGAGAAAAAGTGGTCAGAGACAAGAGCAGATGCTGTCTTGTAAAGGTGCTTTGATTGTGTTGATTGACAGTGGTAGAAGAAAGACTTAATGGATGCTCTCAGCCAGCTATTGGATGGAACACAGGGTCCCCAATGGAGGAGCTAGAGAAAGTACCCAAGGAGCTGAAGGGGGCTGCTACCCTGTAGGTAGAACAACAATATGAACTAAGCAGTACCCCCTGAGCTTGTGTCTCTAGCTGCATATGTAGCAGAAGATGGCCTAATGGGCCATCACTGGGAAGAGAGGCCTCTTGGTCTTGCAAACTTTATATGACCCAGCACAAGGGAAGGCCTGGGCCAAGTAGTGGGAGTGGGTGGGTAGGGGAGCAGGGGCAGGGGCGGGGGTATAGGGAACTTTCAGGATAGCATTTGAAATGTAAATAAAGAAAATAATAATAAAAAAAATTAGAAAAAAAGAAGAAGAAAGACTTAAAAGAGGGTGTGGACCATTGCAGTAGAAGAGACCTCAAGGGCACAGGCAGAAGAGAGGGACCTGTGCACAGCATGCACAGTACAGCCACTGGGACTCAGCAGGAGTGAGGATCCGAGATCAGATCATGCAGCCTTGCACATGCAAAATTTTCCCCATTCATCATCAGCTGCAGATTCTAGGGAAGACAGAGACAGCCAGGAGCGAAGGGCAAGTCCATGGTGTCCTCACAACCCAAGGACATTTCTGCCTGGCTCTTGGGAGCTATGGATAGGTTCCCATGGCACAAGGGACAGCTGACATCTTGACTGTGACTGTGGATAAGTCCCGCTTATGATCAAACCCTGGGTGTCAAGAATCATAAGCAGAGAGAAGGCAGAGCCTTCGCTGAGCTGTCACCTAACAGAGGTGAACAGGATGGTGAAGGTCACCTTCAGCATTGTCATTTGATAAATGAGTGGGATGGGAGTTCAGGCCAGACAGGCAGAGGGACATTGTCACCATGACTGCATTCAGCTCTAATGATACAAAATCTGGCAAGGAATTTCTACCCCAAAACTGAGATATGAACAGACGTAGCTCAAGAAAGGGCAGAACTGGTTGCTTTCTGGATCTTCTCACCATTGACCTGGCCACAGAAGATCATCCCTTGAGATAAGATGTGTTTTATTGTTCTGAGCACTAAATACCCTCCTCAAAATGTTAGTCAGAGGCATGCTGGTTCCCTCTCTCCTTAGCCACCCTCACTTCCTTTCTTAAAGACATTTGAACCAGCCCCACGCCCATCCCCATCCATCAGCAGCCAGAAGATGCACTCTGAAGTGTAGGAAATGCCCGCTTAAGCTTCATTCAATAGCAACACCTTCCCTTAAGTAACACTTGGAGGCCAAGCCTAGCAATCCATAGTTCTAAATGCAAGCATGACTGCATGTAGGAGACAGACAAGAGGATCGTGTGGTCAGGGCCAAGACAGTAGGACTATACAACAGGAACGCTCTCCAAAATTATCCGTATTTCTCCTGATGAGACTTCCCACACTGTCACCTAAAGCTTAGAGCCAAGACCAACAGCCTCCTTAGGGCAGGCTTAGACTATGCAGACCCCCATCCCTCTCCTCATTGCCTTCCAGCACAGAGAGGTTTATTTTTATGTCTAATGTTTTTCCCCTCGCTTTGCCTCTAAAGAAATTTAAGTTGGCCATTTTTATTCCTGCTTCCTATTTAGTTACATGTACAGTATGCATCACATGTAAACACAGGCACACATGCACATGCACACATGTGTGCACACATACAATCAAGTCATCACAATTTGACCTTTCTGCACTTCTTCAGCCATTCTAAATGGGTTTCTTAAAAAAAAATGAAGTTATAATATTTTGATTTGAGTTCCAACTGGACTTCCTGTCTGTATATAATTAACATCTGTAAATTTCTATGTCATCTGTAAGATAGGGAGGATGCCCATCTGGCTGAGGGCAGTACATAAGACAATGCACACAGCAGACTTTTAACAAATACAAGACTTCCTTTCTTAAGCCATGCAAGGATTTCCTATCAGCTACCCAATGGGGCTATTCAGGCTACATTATGAAGAACTGAGTTCAGTTTTACGAGATCCAATTTTCAGTTAAGGAGGAAAACAAGGGACGGGAAGACAAAGTGAGCATGCTATGGGCTCTTTGCCCTTAAAAACTCACATGCTTATTAAGACAAATCAAAAATCATACCAATAGGTGACTTGTTTTACATCAGGGGTGGGGTACTGGAGAAGTAAGGTGTTTAAATTCCTGTGGGGATTCAAAATAAGAGGGGTTTGTATTTGCCTGGGAATGTCAAAAAGATGCCAAAGTAGACTAGGAGTCCTTGACAGTAGTCCTAGCTTACACTCAAATTTCCTCTGATGATCCTTGGCTCATAGTTATAAGTTGAAAAATATTGGATGGATGGATGGATGGATGGATGGATGGATGGATGGATGGATGGATGGATGGATGGATGGAGATAGGTGGATATACAGATGGGTTTATGAGTGGACAGGTGGGTGAATAGGTAAATAGATAGCAAGAAAAACAGGTAACTGCCTTTCAAATTTTAGAAAAGCAATTTCCATACCAGCCTCTAAAAAACTTGAGACATTGTAACTGTATCTTCCTTATATCAGCAGCAGCAGAGCATTTACTGAGTATTTAATATCTGCTGGGCGTTTTGCTCCATGACACCTCACTTAATATTCACAGCTATACCTGAGAGCCTGGCACTTCCATCATGTCTACTTAGCAGATAAGGAAGCAGATTGTAAAAGAAAGTGACCTTCCCAAGGTCACCTAGCCAACAGGCAGCAGAGCTGAGGTGAGATGGGTCTGCCCCTCGCTGTTCATGTTCTGTGCTTGCCCATGAGCCTGCTGCAGATGTTGGCATTCAGGGCACGGGACAAGACAAATGCTGTGTCTACTGACCTCTGTCTTGGTTCACCCTCCCATCCTGGTCTTTGCAGACATTCTAAGGAACTATGTCTTTCTTTTTGACTGAGGACTCTCCTAATGTTCCCTTTGCCCTCTCCCTAAGCAGATGGTTTAATTACTTGAAATCATTTTTTTTTTAAACCAAGGACATGCAGGTGAATTTCCTCTCCACTCCATACTAAGTTACAATATTGAAGTTGAGTTACTTCTTTTTTCCATAAGCTAGCATATTGTGATCAAACAATTCTCCTAAAAATAACTTTCCTTGTCCAGATCCTTCCAAGTTTCCCCCTGTCACCCATAAGGAAGTTCAGAGTCAGGCAAGACTCAGAATTCTAAATCCAGTTCCTGTAGAGAATGCTCATTGGCCACCTAGTCCATGCCAGATTGCTATTCCTAATGTTTATAGAGTTATCAATAAGAATCACTAACATTAATATAGTGCTGACCAATATGCAAAGTAAATTAAAACTTACAAAGAACTCATCCATTATGAAACAGAAGCTCGGCGGAGTTAAGTGGCTTCCCTGAGCTACTTTTAGAAGGCAAAGTTAAAACTGCAGCTCTATGCTATGACATCAAAACCAGAGCTGTGCCTTTTATGACTCGTGCAAGCCCACCCTGTGAATCTTGTGGGAGTTTTCCATTGTCCATTCCTTTGTGAATTATCTACTAGCCACAGAGGCAGATAGAGCTGGGCTTCTGCTCTTGGGCAAGGTACAGTCTACTTGAAGAGATGAAGCTAAGTATGCCATGGGCCAAAGATGTGCCTTGCCAGCACAAGTTGTGGGTTGGTGGCAGTGCTGGCAAGAGAGTGGGAAGAAGCAGATGTGCTCTCGCTGTTCTCTGGATCCCATGCTCCTACCTTCTGAGACCCACCATGCCCTGTATGTGCTGACCACAAATTCGTTCATCATCACATACAGGCCAAGCAGCTCTCTTATGAGATTTATAGCTAAGCAATGACAAATGACCTTTGTCCTTACTTGTAAGATATGTTCTGTCCAGTAGGCAAAAAAAGTAAATTGACAAACTATTAGTATGCCATGGGGAGCATTCAATATTTAGTTATGTTTTACCTTTTACAACACCCTTTGTGTGTTGCATTGATTCTTACCATACAGTAGAGTGGTTCACTTTAGAGAAAAACCTCAGGATGATCCCACAGCCCCAAAGAGTGGTAACTCCTACATTCATTGCTCTCCACATCCCTCTGCAGCAGTGGAGACAGCTGAAACACAGCAAGACTGCTGGAACTTTACCAGCAGAAACTAAGCTAACTCATTTGCTGCAATCAGGACCCAGCTAGCCAGAATTTGCATCACTGTCACAGAAGAGCTCTCAGAAATGAGTGACAGAACGGTTTATGTTGGCTCATAGTTTCAGAGGGCTCACCCTTCTCAGTGGGGTTGGGGCATGGTGGAGCAGAACTGTTCACCTCATGGTGGCCAAGAAACAGAGGGGAGGGAAATGCTAGGGCCTTCTGGCTTTCTTCCTCCTTCCTTGGCCTACCCATGGGATGGTGCCACCTACATTCAGAGAGGGTCTTCTCTTCATTAACCTTGTCTGGAATCACATTGGGCAGAAGTCTTTCTCGGTTCCTACGTGATTCTATATCCTGTCACATGCCAATTAATATTAATTATCACAATAATTAATGATAACTGTGTGCCTACTCTACACTGGGCTCCATTTTAAGTACCTTACATGAACTGATGGGTCCCATCCTTCTAAATCCATGAAATAGACACTGTTTTTTAAAGACTTGTTTATTTTTATTCCTATGTGTATGAGTTCTTACCTACATGCATATAAGTACACCACAGTGTACACAGTGTCCTATGGAGGCCAAAGAGAGTGTTAGATCTCCTGGGACTAGAGATACAGGTGGTTGTGAACCACCATGTAGATGCTGGAAATAGAACCCAGGTCCTTTGCAAAACCAACAAGTGTTTTTTTGCCACCTAGCCATCTCTCCAGCCCTAATATAGAAACTATTCATAAAACAGAAGCACAAAGTTGGCTGTCAGTGGTACAAGGTAATAGTAATATTGTGGCAAAGCCATGCTTCCAAGCTACTCACCAGATGCTGTAGCCTTGGTTCTTATTTGCACCAGGAGGTCAAGAGGTGCATGTTAATATTTCTTCCAGAAAAATAGATCTTGGTTCCAACATCACCCAAATAGATGTTTCATTAAAGCCAGAGTCCCTCTCTTCAGACATGGATATAGGACTTGGGGACCCCATCTTTGGGCATGCAGGAGTATCTCCACCAACCAGGAAGAAATGCTTTCCTTAAGAGACATGACACTGAGAGTGGTATTTAATGCCTTCATGGGTAGGTAGGATTGGAAGCACATTTTTTTTCACTCTGGTAAGAGCCAGGAACTAATAGTAGAGATGTTCATGACATTGTGAGACTTTGACCACCAGACAAACTCTTTGAGGATCCAGAAGACAAAATACAACCAAGATAGATGGAAAGCATTGTCTCTACCCCTGCTCAAATTGGAGCTGCCCTCTGATAGATAACTAGGCTGTGAGCATGGAGTCCTCCCAGTATGCTTTCTCACTAGTCATATGGAGTCCTCCCAGTATGCTTTCTCACTAGTCATGGCTGATGTATTTAGCCTTAGGTCCTTTTTCTTCATTCCTCTGTGACTTTTCAGTTGATCCTTCTATGTTTAGGAGAATATAACTATCTTTTCTGCAATTAATAATTGTAAATAAAATTATAATTTTAATTATAATTATAGTGGCTTTCTCCTCTTATTTTTGGTTCTATGACTCTAGTTAGCATGCAAATTTGGATTCTTTTTTTTAAGATTTGTTTATTATTTATTTATTTATTTTATGTGTTTGAGTACACTGTAGCTGTACTGATATTTGTGAGCCATGATGTGGTTGTTGGGAATTTGAATTCAGGACCTCTGCTTGCTCTAGTTGACCTTGCTCACTCCAGTCTAAAGATTTACTTATCATTATATGTAAGTACAATGACGCTGTCATCAGACACTCCAGAAGAGGGTGTCAGATCTCATTACAGATGGTTATGAGCCTCCATGTTGTTGCTCAGATTTGAACTCAGGACCTTCATAAGAGCAGTCAGTGCTCTTACCCACTGAGCCATCTCTCCAGCCCTGGATTCTTTATTAGAAACATTAGTATGTATTAGATAAATTCATTTTACCTATAGTATTTTTTTAGAATGGGAGAAATGATTACGTGTTTCACCAAACACAGACCAAATGGCTTTGAAAACAGCACACCAGACACAGACTAAAGATGCCCCTATAGCAACTCCTGTGGAATGTGGGTGTCTAGACTCAGATGCTACATTCTGAAAGAACTTCTCTGTATAGGAGATCAGGCTACAGACTGAGCACAAGTCCCTGAACAAGACAGAAGGACACAGCTATCCTTGTGAGAGCTCCAATATCAGGACCACAAAGAAAAGAGACAAACATATATGAGTAAAAGTATTTTGGTAAAGAATTAACTGGATGTGGTCTTACAGGCAGACAGCAAAATATTACCCCAGGATGCTAAACCTGGCTGTGAAATCAATAATAACCAGGAAACTGGCTGAATTTTTATTAGCTTTTAAAATCTATTATAATCTATTTATCTGAGAATGGGAAGAGATGAGAGCAATGGAATTAGAGTTTTTCATGTATGAATGCTTTTGAGAATGCGGATTCAAGAGAAATTAGCAGCTATTTTAATTTTCTACTATCTCGCTCCCCATACCAAATCAGGCTACCTCCAAAATATCTCATGATAATTAACATTTGCCTAACGCTTTTCCGGTTTGCAAAGCCGCTTCACGGGCATTATCTCCAACAGTCCCCAAAACAACCTTGGAAGTTTGCAAAGCAATTTCACCGAGGTTATCACACTGGGCTCTTGAATTCTCATTCTTCATTCCCCTGCGGTCCACACAGCAGCCATGCCTGTCCTCTTACAGCTCTGCAAACACAGCATGTCTTCACACTTCTGTGACTTTGTACTTGTGACTCCACCACCAGAAAAGAAACGCGCCCTTCTCTAGTTTGACCAGAGTGCCTTTATTTCATTTTGGGAAATCAGAAAACAGGAGAAGGGCAGGGCCCCCTAGAATGATGAATAGCTGATGTTGGTACCCATGATAGGAGCTGCCCAGTGGAAACAAGAGCAAAATTTCTGAGTTGCAGATTGTGTGGATATCAATGAAAGCTGTGGTGCCTCCTTAAAGAATTGTGGCAACTGACATATTACAATTGGGGAAGACATGGGTTCAAATTTAGACTGCTACTTAGTTAGAAGTGACTTTGAGGCAGTGACTAGACCTAAGCCTATATGCTCTCCATTACGGAAGGGTCTAATAAACCCCATCTTCAGAGTGAGGGGCACAACAAGAGATCACTGTCCATGAAGCTCTGTCCACCATTTCTAGCTTGTCATAAGAGACTCTGGAAGCTACTTGGATGATCATGACCACTTACTTTGTGGCAGGAAAGGTCGTAAAATCATTTATTGCCACAGTCCTCATTCTTACAGCTCCTGAGTGATTATTTACTGTTTCTCTAATTTCTAGGGAGGGGGCAAGTCCTTTTCCCACAGACGATTAGTGTCCTGCCTTGCATGTGGCATTTTTGCTCAGAGCTTAAAATGACAGTTTGCTTCATCATAGGCAAGGTTATAGCAAGGCTAGGGGACATCAGGCTGTCACTGATGGTGGGTGAACCAGCTGATTCATGAAGGAAGGACAGGCAAGAGTTATCCAGATGATGGACAGGAGAAAGACTATAGGAGGCAAAGAGTGTGCAGACAAAGACAGAAGGCTGGAGACAGTGTGTCATGTTTAGACAACTTTGTTTCTCCATAGCATGGACAAGAGTAGTGAGTAAAACCAGAATTCTTGAACAGAGGCCAAATTCTAGCCCTGCCTGCCATCTATGTGCAACCCTTCAAAGCCCCCTTGCCACACAGAATCTGTTTTCAGTCCCATTTTTTCAGAGAAAAAAAAAAAAACAGAAACTTCATGGACTTTTCCAAAGTCACTATCTTAAACCAACTTGTGTTGCTGTAACAAAGTGTCTGAGACTGGCCTATGTACAAATTAAAGAGGTTTTAGTTACCCCATGACTCTGTTGTCTGCAAAATTCAAATATCGCCAATCATGTCAACATCTAGCAAGGGCATCCTGGCCGTGTCATAACATATCAGCAAGCACTGATGCAGAAAGTGTGCATCTGAAGAGAGAAGCCAGGTGATGTGAGACAAAATGCAGCCAGAGAGCCTGGGCTTGCTCTATGAAACCCACTCTCACAGGAACTAACTCCTGTGAGACTCAAATCAGTCTCCCCAGAAGAATAGGCTAGTGAAACATCTCAGCAGATAAAGCACTTGCCACCAACGCAGAAGGACTGAAATCAGTCCCTGGAACCCACATGACAGTGACAGAGGGCACAGAGGTTGGTTTTCAGAAGCTCCCAAACTAAACCCATTTCCATATAATTATGCCTCCTTGAACTACATGCCATTCAGCTGTGAGCTTAGGCTGGAAAATACTTTAAACACACACACACACACACACACACACAAACACACATACACAATTTCCAATTTCTCCAACAATAGAAAACTGAAATCAGTCCCTGGGACCCACATGATGGTGAGTAGATCTCACAGCAGATATCCTCTGATTGTCACATGCATGCCATGGCACACACATGCATACACATGCACACACAGAGAGAATAAATAAGTGTTTAAAAGAAAAAGAACAGTCGTGAGTTAACCACCAACCACCAAACCCCACCTCTTAAAAGCTTTTAATACCACTTGGGGAAAGCAAGCTCCCAGGACAAACAGCCTCATCTAAGCCACACAAGCTAGAGCCGAGCCTATCGTGCACACCATCGTGGCTGAGCTGGAAAAAATATAGCTTCTTCCCTCTGTGGCACACGGGCTGGGTCCTGAAGCCAGAGAGAAACAAACTGTTCCAAAGTTACAAGGAAGCCATCTGCTGCCTGTTCATCTCATCTCGGTAAGGTCCAAAGCCCCTTCCTCTCCATTATCCCAGGGCACAGACCTGGGTTTTCAGAAGCTCCCAAACTAAACCCATTTCCATATAATTATGCCTCCTTGACCTACATGCCATTCAATTGTGAGCTTAGGCTGAAACTTACTTTAAAAAAAAAAAAACCACACACACACATACACACACACAATTTCCAATTTCTCCAACAACAGAAAATTGCTTCCTGAGGCCCCCAGGTAATTAGACATTGTCCTCCGGGTATGGCCTGTTCCCTGCCGTCTGCATCTCCAGCACAGACAGCACCATTTCGACCCTGCATCTGAGCACAGGTCCCCCTGTGGAACAGAACATCCTGGGGAGGGCAGCCTTGGAGGTGTGTGCCCGGACTGTGTGTGCTGGGGAATTTTCCAGTGTTCTTAAACATCCAGCTCCCTGTGATCCTTCCTCTGCTAAGCCAAAATGGTGGGCAGGGAAGCACGCCCTGCATGGGAAGAGGTTACTCCTTGTCAACCCAGTCACTCTTGTCACATCACGTGGTTGAGGAAGCTCCAGTGGCTGGCCATACTTACCAGCTTTGTTGATATTCATAGCAGAGCCTCTGTTACACACATACACACACACACACACACACACACACACACACACCCCTCATTACCCTTCAGAGATGCCTGTGGTTTGCCACAAATAACAAGCTTTATACTTAGTCAAACCCCTTAATGCTCAAAACTTTTTGGTGACTCCCCACTGCCTCAAGACAAAGCCCCTCCAACAGGACTGCAAGGCCACTGAAGTGAGAAAATGTCTCTACCTCTTACCTAGCGACCCCTTCTCACACTTTTCCTCTCCCTCTCTGTCTCCTTGTCCCTCTCCACCTCCCTCCCATTCTCTCTGAGAAAGGGGGAAAGATGGCATTCATAAGGGGTCCTAATGAGGACAGCTTGAGCTGGAAGGCAAGCCTACATGGAAGTATGGGTCAGCGTGACCTTTCCTTCTGGTTTTCTTCTTTTTGTGATGTATTGATTGTGTGTGTGTGTGAGTGTAGGTGTGTGCACATGACAACTTTTTTGGGTCTCAATGTTCTTGCCTTCCACCTTGTGGCAGGATCTCTCTCCAGCGACCCTGTTGCTACACTCCTAGACTAGTGGCCTATGAACTTCCAGGGAATTCTCCTGCAGTCTGGCTTGATTCTGATGCGCCATAGGCCTCAGTCATCCTTGGATGACTAGCAGGCCTCCCAGGTGTCAGCTCCCCTCTGTCCTTTTCCCTCTTGCTTCAGTGCATAGACTCCAGAGCACCAAGCTCTTCCTTACCGTTGAAGCACTGTCTGGGATTCCTTCTCTACCTCTAATCTTTTGCCTATCGGGCTTTATTTCTAAATGCTTCCCAGATCTCTGCATGAGCCAGGCTGCAAGTACTTACACATACTTGTGTGAATATGGTGTGTGTGTGTGTGTGTGTGAGAGAGAGAGAGAGAGAGAGAGAGAGAGAGAGAGAGAGAGAGAGAGAGAGAGTGCATGCGCTGCTTCTAAATCTTTCTCAACACACTGAAAGATATGACCACAGTTGGCTGATATCCCAAGTGAAACCACACAGCAACTCCACTCTTGGAAGGGGGTAGGGGTTGTACTGTGCCCTGGGAGTTCCAGGCCCTCCTCACGCAAGCACACTCTGCCAACCTGGTGCTCTATAAAAGCTCTAGCGCAGAGCTACTGAAGGGAGCAGGGATTTTGAAACAAGCCTTTCTGTTTCCTTGGGCTGTTTCCATTTATGTGTTATGAATACATTGAACCTGGATCCCACACTCTGAGAACCTGACCCACACTTGGGTATGCTGTTGGGCATCCCAAGTTTATGTTGAGTTAAACTGGGTGCATTGGATTGGAAGAGTACGACCTCAAACACAATACCAAATTAATTTCCAAGTAATCACCAGCACATTTGATTGTCATCCAATTTATTTCCACAGTAACCCCTTAGAAATATTCTAGTGTATTCACAATATTCCAGTGTATGGAGAAGCCCAAACACCAAACTCTAAGAAGTTGGTGTTTAATTAACAATTATTAGCAAACTGGACCTGATAAGTCTACTCTAAGCCTGTTTGCCTGTATAATAGCAGTGTATATACTTTGTGGACCCAGGCACTGCTGAAGCCACTGTCCCCATACTGTAATTCATGAGATCTTCACAACAGCTTGTGAGTGCCACATCATGTTAGGTCTCAGAGCTGAGTGAACTAATGCACAGAGAAGTGAGAGCCATTATCCCAGATCACAGGGCCAGAAAGTAGCAGATGTATATTCAGCAACCAATTTCTATTTGTTACATGTGTCCTTCTTGGATGATGCCAGGAGCCCTTGAGCTACCTTCTTGATCATAAAAATGAGGTCCATGGTCCTTGGGGTCAACTCTTGCAGTGTCTGTCTGAAACAGGAGAGGTATCCCAGCACGTTCATATGAGCTCACGGCTCCCCACCTAATGGGTCGTGCAATTGAGGATGTTAAACACAAAGCTAGCACTAGGAAACAGCTGGGGTTTTGAAGCCATGTTGATCACTGAGGTTTGCACACAGCCTTGGCTATTAAGGAGTGAGCTGTCTTTATGAAGCAGACCCTCAGAGCAATAGCCTTAAGGCTAGAAAGACAGCTTGAGTCAATGACTAAAGAACTGTAGTTTTACTGTATTGTACTCATTCCTATTCACCGGTGTTTCTCACAGTCATATGTCCATGTCTTTGCTCAGGCTGTTCTAGGACCTTTAACTCTACTCTGCGTGGTCTCATCCTTCATGCCTCTAAGAAGCCTTTACTGGACCCTGACCATGGACCAGTAAGTGGCTATATCTCTTGAGCCATACTTGCTGCACGTCCAGTGTCCTTTCTGCCCTCAGTGCATGAACAGCACAAGACATGGATGAGTTTAGCATGTGCCCTTGAATGAAAGAAGCAAGCTCAGAGAAAGATTTGACTTACCCAGGGCCACAGAGCCGTGAGAAAGAAGAACATAGCCCTACAGGTCAGAGTGGGATATGAGCTCCCTGTATGTCTGCTCGTCACTGCATCCTTATCTCTGGGACAGTGTCTGTTGCATAATAGGTAGTTAGGAAAGGTTTGTTGAATGGATATGTGAATTCCAACATTGTTTATTGCTTCTTTTGTCCTTGCCATGGGAGAACAAGGCAGGGTCACAGAAAATGATGGCTTTATGTTGGCCACATTTTATATGCACAATTGATAAGCTATTTGCCCACTGCTAAAAATACGTACCACTGGCAACCATTGGATGGATAGTGCTTAGCTCAAGATGTTTAATCAAACAGCGACAACCCAAGCAGAGCCACAATTAGCCTCTGACACCCCAGTGAACTCCAGATGAACAGCCCGGAAGCCTCTGACTTCCTGTTAGTCCCCTGGCACCCAGTGACCATCACCCTGGGTCTGCAAAACAGCAAAAGAATAAATGAGCGTCCTCTGCCCAAGGCAGACACCAGCTGGAGCAGATGGGTAGGATAGGCAGAAAGAGAACACATGGGATGAACGCCATGGAGAACAACCAGTGGGGAACATCACTGGGTAGCGGAAGAGACAATGGAGTCATCTCAGTCATGCGCAGTGGAGTTCAAGAAAACCATTAGATCCAGAAATCCCTTTATCCTCTCATCCTCCTAGTCCCAGGGGTCCCCGAAGGCCATATGGCTCCTCTGAAGGACATTCTTTTCTTCCCTTGACTTTCTCATGCCACACACATTTGCTGATATACATAATGGTCCATTCTCCCAAGCTGATTTAAAAAAAAAAAAAAAAAAGCATATGAGCAAGTTGGTATCAAGTAGACTTTAGAGTCTCATAAACTGTGCTCCAGTCTGGGATCAAGCATATTCTTGTTGATTAAGAAGTTACACCTCAGAGCTTCAGTATTCCCATCTCTAAAACAGAGATAAATCTACCTCATGGTGTGAGGATTAAATTCAATATATATTAAAACTTCAGAAGGTGAGATGCATAGGATATGTACTCAATAAAGAGAAGCCTTCTAGGTGCTGGGATATGTATGCTAGCCAACCTCTCTACTCCGGGTTACACTCTCAGATCTTGGGCACTATTACTTTTATTTATTTATTTATTTATTTATTTTGGTTTTTCGAGNCAGGGTTTCTCTGTGTAGCCCTGGCTGTTCTGGAACTCACTCTGTAAACCAGGCTGGCCTTGAATTTAGAAATCGGCCTGCCTCTGCCTCCCAAGGGCTGGGATTAAAGGCGTGCACCACCACTGCCCGGCTATTATTTTTTTTTAAATGATTTATTTATTATTATACATAAGTATACTGTAGCTGACTTCAGACACACCAGAAGAGGGTGCCTCATTACAGGTGGTTGTGAGCCACCATGTGATTGCTGGGATTTAAAATCAAGACCTTTGGGAGAACAGTCAGTGCCCTTACCAGCTGAGCCATTTCACCAGCCCCGGGAACTATTATTTTAAATGCACCTTCTTTGCTCTGTTTTAAATGTAAACTCTTCTAGGCTTCATGCCAGATGATGAAAAAGCTGGTTGGGGCATTAGATATGATCATGTTCCTCTTCCTTGGCATTATTCATCTATAAGTAGATGAAAGTCTTACCGACTTCATTAGTTTGGACTAAGTGCTCTATGCAAATGGTCCTCACTACTACGTCTATTGTAGGGGTGTTACCTTCCGATAGGTCTGGGAAGGTCACAGTGAGCTGAAACTATGGGAAGTTGGTAATGGGATAATTTATCCAATCCTCAGAGAATACTCATTTTTTCCCAATTTTTATTAGGTATTTATTCCATTTACATTTTAAATGCTATCCCCAAAGTCCCCTATACCCTCCCCCTACCCCTACCCACCCACTCCCCCCTTCTTGGACCTGGTGTTCCCTGTACTGAGGCATATAAATTTTGCAAGACCAAGGGGCCTCTCTTCCCAGTGATGGCTGACTAAACCATCTTCTACATATGCAGCTAGAGACACGAGCTCTGAGGGTGCTGGTTAGTTCATATTGTTGTTCCACTTATAGGGTTGCAGACCCCTTCAGCTCCTTGGGT
>NC_034590.1:88849079-88850393 GCF_900095145.1 Mus pahari | reverse complement strand
CACTTCTGTGTTTGCCAGACACTGGCATAGCCTCACAAGAGACAGCTATATCAGGGTCCTTTCAGCAAAATCTTGCTGGTGTATGCAATAGTGTCTGCATTTGGTGNNTGATTATGGGATGGACCCCTGGGTGGGGAAGTTTTGGGATGGTCCATCCTTTCATCTCAGCTCCAACTTTGTCTTGTAACCCCTTCCATGGCAGTTTTGTTCCCATTTCTAAGAAGGGGCGAAGTGTCCACATTTTGGTCTTCCTTCCTCTTGAGTTTCATGTGTTTTACAAATTGTATCTTGGGTATTCTAGGTTTCAGGGTTAATATCCACTTATGAGTGAGTGCATATTATGTGAGTTCTTTTGTGATTGGGTTTCCTCACTCAGGATGATACCCTCCAGATCCATCCATTTGCCAAGGAATTTCATAAATTCATTGTTTTTAATAGCTGAGTAGTACTCCATTGTGTAAATGTACCACGTTTTCTGTATCCATTCCTCTATTGAGGGACATCACGATTCTTCCCAGCTTCTGGTTATTATAAATAAGGCTGCTATGAACATAGTGGAGCATGTGTTCTTATTACCAGTTAGAACATTTTCTGGATATATGCCCAGGAGAGGTATTGCTGGATCCTCTGGTAGTACTATGTCCAATTTTCTAAGGAACTGCCAGAATGATTTCCAGAGTGGATGTACAAGCTTGCAGTCCCACCAACAATGAAGGAATGTTCCTCTTTCTCCACATCCTCGCCAGCATCTGCTGTCACCTGAATTTTTGATCTTAGCCATTCTGACTGGTGTGAGGTGGAATCTCAAGATTGTTTTGATTTGCATTTCCCTGATGATTAAGGATGTTGAACATTTTTTGAGAATCAAATGCTGGAAAAGTTTTCCAAGCAAATAGACCCAAGAAACAAGCTGAAGTACCCATTCTAGTATCAAATAAAGTAGACTTCCAACCAAAAGTAATCCAAAGAGATGGGAAAGGACACTCATCAAAGGAAAAGTCCACCAAGATGGCATCCTAAGTCTGAACATCTATTCCCCAAATAGATGCAAGGACACTCACATTCATAAGAGAGGCATTACTAAAGCTTAAATCACACACTGAATTCTATGCATTAATGATGAGATACTTCAACACCCCACTCTCACCAATAAACAGATCATTAGGACAGAAACTAACAGAGGTGATGAATCAAATGGACTTAATACTATCTATAGAACATTGCACTCAAACACAAAGAATATACTTTCTTTTCAGTACCTCATGGAACCTTCTCTAAAACTGATCACATACTCAGTCAAAAAACAAGCCTCAA
>NC_034590.1:88845939-88846870 GCF_900095145.1 Mus pahari | reverse complement strand
CCTTTGATGAGTATGAAGTGCCCCTCCTTGTCTTTTTTGATAACTTTGGGTTGGAAGTCAAGTTTATTTGATATTAGAATGGCTACTCTAGCTTATTTCTTCAGACCGTTTGCTTGAAAACTTGTTTTCCAGCCTTTTGCTCTGAGGTAGTGTCTATCTTTTTCCCTGTAAGCAGCAAAATGTTGGGTCCTGTTTGTGGGGCCAAGCTGTTAGTCTATGACTCTTTATTGGGGAACTAAGTCCATTGATATTAAGTGATATTAAGGAAAAGTAATTATTGCTTCCTGTCATTTTTGTTGTTAGAGCTGGCATCCTGTTCTTGTGGCTGTCTTCTTTTAGTTTTCTTGAAGGATTACCATCTTGCTTTTTCTAGGGTGTGGTTTCCATCCTTGTACTGGTGTTTTTCTGTTATTATCCTTTGAAGGGCTGGATTCGTTGAAAGATATTGTGTGAATTTGGTTTTATCATGAAATACTTTGATTTCTCCATCTATGGTAATTGAGAGTTTAGCTGGGTATAGTAGCCTGGGCTGGCATTTGTGTTCTCTTAGGGTCTGTATAACATCTGTCCAGGATCTTCTGGCTTTCATAGTCTCTGGTGAGAAGTCTGGAGTAATTCTAATAGGCCTGCCTTTGTATGTTATTTGACCATTTTCCCTTACTGCTTTTAATATTCTCTCTTTACTTAGTGCATTTTTTGTTCTGATGATTATGTGTTGGAAGGAATTTCTTTTCTGGTCCAGTCTATTTGGGGTTCTGTAGGCTTCTTGAATGTTCATGGGCATCTCTTTCTTTAGATACGGGAAGTTTTCTTCTATAATTTTGTTGAAGATATTTGCTGGCCCTTTAAGTTGATAATCTTCATTCTNNNCTANTCCTATTATCTGTAGGTTTGGTCTTCTCATTGTGTCCTGGATTTCCTGGATGTTTTG
>NC_034590.1:88833265-88844991 GCF_900095145.1 Mus pahari | reverse complement strand
GCCTGTCACTATTGGATTGGAGCAGCTGTTGTGTTCCACTCACCAGTGATCCTAAGATCACTTGGGCAGTCCTCTAGAAGCTATGGGGTTGTCCGCCGAATCCCTGCCCTAGGTGACCCGGTGCTGGCGCAGACTAGAAGGGGCTTGTGCCCCTGGTCAGGCCGGTTCTCTGCTGCCCTAG
This sequence comes from Mus pahari, assembly GCF_900095145.1. Taxonomy (NCBI): domain Eukaryota; kingdom Metazoa; phylum Chordata; class Mammalia; order Rodentia; family Muridae; genus Mus; species Mus pahari. The sequence continues at coordinate 88,844,810 of NC_034590.1, read as the reverse complement.
TGCTGTCTCAGGTCCTGTGCACAATTGGATTGGAGCAGATGTTGTGTTCCACTCACCAGTGATCTTATCCACACCACAGACTCTTAGTTGTGTTTCTTCACAATGCCAGACCTGAAAGATGTATTCACTGTTAGCACCCAGCATTAGGAGACAGGGTTGTATTTCAAATCACTAGACCATAACAGTATCCAAATTCAGACCTTACAGTATGGCCTCCACTGAATGCATAATCACCTCTGTGCTTTCATACTGAAGTGTTCATTCTGAACACTTCTTCTTCAACTAATGATACTATTTAGAAAGGTTCTGGAAACTTCAGGAGGTGGCCTCTAGCTACACGAAGGAGGTCAGAGGAAGCAGCTTCTGATGAGTACATTATTCTTGCTTACTTCTTGTCTTGCTCTGATCCCTGACCTGCCATGTTTGCCCATCATGATGGTCTGAACCCTCTGAAGCGGGGAGCCAAAACAAATCATTCCTCCTTTCACTTCCTTGGTATAGGCATTTGGGTACCATAATGAGAAAAACTATTATAATAGCATATTATAACATTAGACAGTATGCCATACTACAGCTATTATGTGTGAAGAAGTGAATTCAGTGCCTGCTACTTAGCAAGCACTCAGGAGCTGCTCTGAGATCTTCATATCTCTTGCCTCGTGGTCTCTTTGTCCAATGCTGTTCACTCTTTTTCCCTGTGGACCAGTGGCATCCATACTCACCCTCTCCAGATGTGAACTATGATACTACATTGATGGTTAGCACTCCCTTACTAACTGGCTTTGGTTATAGATATGGAAATTGAGGACTTGTTAAGAAATAGAGGTCCTCAGCACCTAGGAACACATCAGACTCCAGTCTAGCAAAGAGGTATATCCTGTGGCACTCCGGGATTCTGAGAACAGTTGTATTGACTGAACTTGACACTTGAGTTAGATAGTTCATTCTAGAGTTATCTATCCTGCCCCACAGACCAGAAGGAATCTCAATCAAGATGGCTAGTACCTCATGGGATCTCCCATAATTCAATATCTATCCTTAGAAAACTCAACTGTGACAGTTATTTGTGACAAGCATGATTGCTGGTTAAATACTCTTTGAGCCTGGATCTAACCAAGAGCTTTATATGTCCAGATGGTTTAATCTTCACAGTAAACCTTTAAACCAGTAGTCATCCTTACTCTCATTAGCTAATGGGGTATGTGAATTTTGTGTTTTGACCAAGAATGGCAGCCTGAAAACTGAGTGTTTGGGGCTCCATGAGATGAACACCATACCTGGCACTGCTAAAGGGGTAAAGAACCTGATCCTAGTTAGGTCATAAGCTCTATGGGAGAACCCAATACTATTATTCTGCCAAGTAGACACAGTGTTAAAATGTCCCCTAATGTCTTGTCGCAGTACCCATCAATCAGAGCCTCTGTCATCCCTCATCAGAGAAGCTTTCCTTGCAGTAGATGGCAAGTAACACAGAGACCTTTAATTGGTCATATCCAGAGAATAAGAAACTTTGAAGTTCTCCATTCTAAATGATACATCACACACACACACACACACACACACACACACACACACACACACACATGGCTCACACATCTTGCAAGGGGGGGGGAGAAGAAATATTGTTAAGAGTCAAATATGGTGGATACCCATCAAGGAGACAGTATTTTCTGGACACAACTGGGCAGGTGCACACAGGAACTAACAGAGATTGCCACAGCACACACAAAGCCCTCAGCAAGCTCAAGTCAGATAAATTACAGCACGGAGATCCCATCAGTAGCTGAGGAACTATTAGCATTTGGAAGCTGCCGGGTGAGGGAAAGTCCATTTTCTTTAATATTATAGCACCTGGTAGATTGATCACATGCCAGTTAAGGCTCCACTCCCAGGACTAACTATATTTGATGGTAGAAATAAAAATAAATAAATCTCAAAGTTGGATGGAAAGGTAGAGAGAAAATAGTTAAGGGAAAGGATAAGAGTGAGAGAATGAATATGTTCAAAATATATTATATGAAGCCCTCAGATAATTGATTAAAATGTTGACTTTTAAAAACTGAGGATTTAGGAAACCAACTAGGAACTCCAGAATCCAAAAAGTATGTCTCTCATTGTAAGTGTCCGAACCATTCTGGTAACTCTTCACTCAGAGATTGCTGCAGAGCCACAAGACTGCCCAAGACTGGTTCCTGTAAAGCCCTGCCCCATCTGTCTTTCTGACAGACTCCGAGAGCTGAGAAGGTACAGCTGCATCCATCACTCTGTTCAGAACTTGACCCAGAATGGCACTGTCAAGTGCTTGCAAGATGCTTCTTCATTTTGCCAGCCATGCTGTCTCAGCCAGGTGGCATCTTCTCTCTGAATATCAGGTTTCTCATCTGTTTTCAGAGACCTGGTCCTGTGTTCCACCTGCATTGTCATCTCCCTAGAGTTTCCCATGTATCACACCCCTTCTTAAATAAGAGTTTACTTTATAAGCAAATGCTTACCACTGCTCTAAGTGGAAAATAATATTCCTACAATACCCTAGAAACTATTTCATTTTGCTGCATGGTGTGATTTTTGTCAAGTTCTTTATAATAAGGTTTTAGTAAATTTACAAACAAATTAACTATGTATGTAGCTCCATAAATAATAAGGATCATCAGTAAATTCCATACAAAGCCACCGATGCACGATAGCTCCTCAGTAGAAGGTAGTCATAAGAAAATGAACTTCTGCACTAAGTATAATTTGGAAGGTTTTGGGTCTGTTGGCCGCCTTGAATGTGTCTTTATGATCAAGGTCTAAAGTTGTCATGGTTACCCAAGGAAGTTGCCCGTGGTCAAAAAGCCAAAACTAATTCTGCTGTCAAGAGAAGGTCAATTGATTGGCAGGACAGACACTAGCCTGCAGCATGGACGCTGACTCTCTTACTGTTCCCCTGCCCTGAGTCAACCTTTCCTGGGACAGCAGCCATCTTTGTTCTTGCCAGTCTAGTCTACACCAAAAAACTACTGCTCTGTTCATTTCTAGAGGCAAGTCCAGAGAGGTCTCATGGACCACACTCAAGATCCCACAGGCAAAATCCACAGCATCTGCACCACCTTGGTAGACCAATTCGTCTTTTTCCCACTGAACCCAACTGTAATTCAAAGAATATTTCCAATATGGTGGCAAGGCAGCCACTAACAAAAGATTTCACGTGAAACTTTTTTTTTTAAGGATTTATTTATTTTATGTTTGTGAGTACACTGTTACTGTCTTCAGACACACCAGAAGAGGGCATCAGATCTCATTACAGATGGTTGTGAGCCACCATGTGGTTGCTGGCAATTGAACTCAGGACCTCTGGAAGAGCAGTCAAGTGCTCTTATCCACTGAGCCATCTCTCCAGCCCACGAAACTTTTTTATATGTAAAAGTAGAAACAAAGGAATGGAAACACTGGTTTGGAAAGAATCCACTCAAGAGTTAAAATGTTAAGACTCTACAAGGGCATCATACCCACAAAGAAAGAACATAGTAAATAGAAGCTGCAGAAAAAAAATTGAAGAGTCACCAAGATAATAACTAGTTTTGGACTTTTATGGATAATTTCATACATGCATATGTGTTCTAACCAAACCCATGTCTGTTCTCTCCTCTCGAATTCCTCCCTCCCCAATCACTTCATCCTCCAAATATCATACGTTCTCTTTTTTAGACCCACTGAGTCCATTTGGTACTGCCTATCTGTACATGGGTCAAGGGTGTTCTCTCAAAGACTGAATCTCTAGGGAAAACTCACTCTCCCTCCTGCAGCTGCATCAGTTGCCAACAGCTTCCCTAGCTATAGCTTCTCTCCAGGAACTAAACTTTTTAAAAGAAAAAAACAAAACAAAACACTATGTCAGAGGATGCAATAGACAAGTGAGTCATTGCCCAGTGATGGCTCTTAAAGGCTTAATTCTATAGATAATGATCAATATTCTCCAACAAGGACAAAGGTAAAGAGAACAGAGGTTGCCTCAGCTACACTTGGAGGCTTAGATTAAAAGTAATGGACCAGGAATATCAGAATCTCCCCCAAAGAGATCCCAATGCTCAGACTGTTCCCTTTCTTTCTTCCTTCATCCCTTTCTTCCTCCCTCTTTTCCTTAGGTACTTTAACTCTCTCCCACTCGTTTCTGCATCTAGCACAGGCCTAGCCTCTTTCACACGCTCTGCAATTGTTAATGGATACCAACAGGCTGGATTTTAATATGCAACAATAGCTAGTTGTTTCAGTGTTCACTCTATTCCAGGAAATATGCTAAATATTGTGCATACATTATTTCATACAACATCACAACAATCTGAGAGGGCTCTCACAGCTATGATTCCCATTTCCTGGTGGATTCTGAGGCTCCAGAGTTAGGACATCACTAAACATCACAGGAACCTTACTCTTGCAACGTGATCGCAGGCAGCCTGCTCCCCGCTCCTATAAGGAAAGGTTCTTAGATGCCCTGATACTTTGAGTGAGGTTCTGCTTATGAAGACAGAACAAGACCATTTGACCCTTCAAATTCTTTCTTGGAGTAGAAAGGCCATTCCCCAAAGCTGCTCATCCCTTGGGGTGGGGTTCCATTCTTAAGTGTTATTTCACTTGTTCACAGTTAAATTTATGATCCTCATAACCAGCAATAGGAAGAAAGCTCTACTTTCCAGAGCTCTTGACTGAGAGAAGTGGTATCATGGGAAACAAAGATGATTACTGGCCAGCTGGCAACATTTGAGACTAGGGATACAGGATGGGACAATTACTTTCAGGAGCTCCTATGTTACTTCTCTTGTGAACATCCCCCATCCCTTCAGAGTTCAGAGTAGAATTCTCTGGAAACTTCCAAATACCAGCTGCAGAGGCCCTCAAACAAGTCTTGCATGCATCTTACATTTCCTTCTCCTCTCCTACCCACCACCCGCCCCAACTGAACCACAAGCCAGAGTACACTGGTAACATCTGGGAGGAGGGTGGCAACAACCACCACTCAGTTCCATCTGCTCTCTTCACCAGATCTAAGCAAGGCTATGGGCAGCTTCCTACCCAGGAGGCTGCATGGTTGCCCTTCCTAACAACCCAGTCTTGGGAATTCTGAGGAGTAAGCAACCACAGCACCAGACTAGCTCAGAATGCCAGAGGCCAGCATGGTGTGAGAACTGACACTTCCCATTGGAGGGATAGACAACTGGGGCTGCATTTAAGTGCCAAAAGAGAGAGGTGAACGCTGCCTCTCTGGAAATTCACAAGGATGTAATTTAGGATGCAGAGAGACAGGATTTGTGAAAAGTTAGACCAGGAATTTAATTAGCCCAGATAAGCCTCTCTCTCTCTCTCTCTCTCTCTCTCTCTCTCTCTCTCTCTCTCTCTCTCTCTCTTTTGAGAGCTGAATGGGTGGGACAACAATGCCTTCAGTGGCCTGCTCTTTACAGAATCACTGTTGCTGTCAAAAGATTCTTCTTCTTGGAGTCTAACCTATTCTTTTCTATAACTATAGCTTGATCTCTTTTTTTCTTGCAAAGTCTCTGCCTGTAGGAGGGAAGTGAAAGGAAACAAGACATAGGGCAAGAGAGAAGAAAAGTATTATTCTTTAAGCCATTTCTATTTAGTGTGATTCACCTTGTAGAAATTCACAAAGTGCTTAATGAAGCACCATGCTGTTCTCCCCCAAGCAATGATGATGCTAAACAATATCTAACAGCAGAAAGATGCTTTAAAAGTCTTAGAGACATGGAGAAAAATAAAAGCTAGGATCTCTCTCTAGCTGAATATATTTGAGTTGAACAATGGTGTTCCTCTTAATCCCATCTTGTGGTGCTAGTCATTATTACTTAATTATGTTATTATCATTGGTGTAAACGTCCAGGAGACACTAGCAAACACTTGCTCTGCTTATCTATTGAAGCCCTGTAAAACCTCCATGACATAGAAGCTGAAAGCTAAGATTTCTGGCTATGTGGTTATGTGTGCATGGTTCATGGACAGTTGGAGATCCATGGGACAGGTCTCACTTTGGGATTGCATCCCAGAAGCATGTGGGACTGTGAGTCTAAGCTCTATAGGCCTAAGTACCTAAGAGACTCATAGCTGAAGGCCACTGATGCTAGGAGCTTAACTGAACCTCTCACTCTGAGTCCCCACACATGGCCTCTCCAAGTGATGTGGAAATCATAGAATAAAAAGTAGGCTTCCAGACGGAGTCATGGTCCCAAAGTAAGTATTCAGAAGGTTCCTTATGGCATAGCATCAACAGTAACACAAAGCCTTCCTGACACCATAACAGGCCAATCACAGGACCAGATCAAGGCAAAGGGTCTATGTAGGCATGGACATCAGGGGATGTGGTTTATTGGGAACAATCAGGGAAACTAGCTATCACATTGTTGGTATGGCGAAGTGTTGTCAGACTTTAACTTCTGTCTTAGGGTTTTCCTGCTGTGAACAGACACCATGACCATGGCAACTCTTATAAAGGACATTTGATTGGGACTTGCTTACAGGTTCATAGGTTTAGTCCATTATCATTATGGCGGCAAGTATGGCAGCATCTAGGTAGGCATGGCACTAGAGTAACTAAGAGTTCTGCCTCTTGTTCTGAAGGCAGCTGCTAGAAGAAGACTGGCTCCCAGTTGTTTAGGAGTGGGTCTCATTGCCCACCCCCACAGTGACACACTTCCTCCAACAAGGACACACCTACTCCAACCAGGCCACACCTCCTAATAGAGCCATTCCCTGGACGAAGTATTTTCAAACCACCACAATTAGCTCATTTATTTTTCATTGTGTGTATCTATATTGTGTTTGCACATTGTGTAAAAATATACATGCCTAGGAATTCATGGAAGTTAGACAGGTTAGCTGGTATCTTTCCGGATCTCTCTATATACTGTTCCCTACTGGCCTGGAGTTCTGTTCTTTAGCTAGACTATTGGTTAGCAAACCTTAGCAGTCCTCTTGTCTCCCCAACACTACCACCACTTACCATGTTGTAGTTAAAGACACATGCAGGCACAGCTGAGTTTTAATATGGGTGCTGGGAACCAGAACTCAGGTCTCTATGCTTGTACAGCAAGTGCTCTTACCCACTGATCCATCTCCTCAGCCCTACCTGTCCGTAATGTATTGATTGAATATATAAACTCAGGTTTTTTAAAAAAAAGGTCTAGTACTGTCTTCTGGCTTCCCACCCTTTAGCTGTGTCCTCAACAACAGATTTAACCTCTCTGAATCTCAAAGCTCTCAAATCATACTAATGCCCTCACATGGAAAATAAGATCAAAGGAGATGTTGTGAAATGACCAGGACCTAGTAAATGTTGAATAAATGTTAGTTATTATTGCGTACTGGGATAATTAAGTCGTTGAAAAAATAACCGTCAAAAATAAAAATTGGGAAAAGCAGCAGAACTAAGAGAAACGACTCAGAGCTCCTGTCTCTTCTAAGGAACCCACAGGAACTGCATAACCATTGCAGACACCGAAACTATCTCTGAAAGACGTTGGCCCTTTCTCCACAGCTAGTAGACCAGTTGGTGGGATGGTTTGATAACCAGACGTATGTTGTTCTTTCTCCAGATCTTTCCCCAGTCTGAGGACTACAAATGGCAGGTGAAGGGAATGAACTCTCCCAGGAATATCAGAGATGTTCTGGAATTCCAGAGCATGGTCTCTCTGTTCCCTCAGAGCTTCAGCCTGCCCATCTGCGCCAGAACAGAATAGATCCCTGAGCCAGTTGGCTTTAAAGAAAAGCTGTGAAATGCAATCTCAGGCAGTGGTGATCTGGGTTTCTCAGCTCATTCACCCCTTGCAAAGGTGCCCTGACTCTGTCAACACCACTTTCCCTTTGTGGAAAAATGTGTGACAGTGGAAAAGATGGATTGTTTTCATAAGGGAAGTTAGAGCAACATCAAGTCCTGAGAGTTGAGGTTTCTGCCTACCTACTTTTTTCTAAAAAATCAATATACTGTTCCCTCCAGATCCCCCAAGCTCACCTCCAGGTCTCCTAAGTGTCCCCAATATTAGCCTGGGATTGGGGTGGCCTCTTTGCTCACACAAAAGAAATGAGAAACTCTGTGTCTACAGATTAGTTTCTCAAGAGAGGCAATTACTAGAAACTTCAGGAAATGTCAAGTATGCATACCTGGCAATTTTGTTGGCTTTGATGGCTTGCTTGACTTAAAGCACTCATTAGGTGGGGATGGAATATTTTTGCAGCATTTCAACTTGGAGAATTTTTAGCACCATGCTTGAAACTGGGTTCAGCTGGGGAGGAAGAGCTGGAGACAGAGTCCTTCTAGAGAGCACACTCAGAACATTTGCTGGGAACACCCTGGAGTTTACCCATCTCTGACCACTGACAGTTACAGAGGCCACAGGCAGAGAGAAAATGTAGGCACTGCTCAAGGAGTGAAGAGAGGCTGTGAGGAGTCACTTTTCTACATTTGAGTCACTGGCTGAAAATCCTTTCCTATGGCCAAATCTAAACAAAGTGGGGACCAAGGAGATGGCTCCATATATAAGAGCATATACTCTGCAAGCATGAGGACCCGAGTTCATAGTCCTAGTACACATATAAAAAGAAATAGCCAGACATAACTATGGCACTCTGGGGAAGGCAGAAGAATCCCAAGATCTCTTTGCCCAACCAGTCTAGCTGAAATGGACAGCTTCTAGTTATCTCAAGGCAATAGGGTAGAGCCTGGCAGAAGACACAAGATGTCCTGCTTTGGCTTCTCCACAGTGCTTATGCATGCATGCACCCACACACTTACAGGCATCTCCCACATGCACTAAACCATACACACACAAGGGCAAAGAAAGAGGGAGAGAGGGAGGAGGAGAGGGAAGAAGACAGGAAAGAAGGAAGAGTTTAATGTGAGGTAAAGTCAAAAAAGAGCTAGAATCTCCCTGCTGTCTTCACTTGCTTGGTTTCTTTGGACAACTGATCCAAATGTCTAAGCCTCAGTTTCCTCAGCTGTAAAATGGCAGGCTATGCTCATTTTTTGGTTCTCTCCCATTAGCTAGTTTTTTTGTTCTTGAACATGCCATTCTCATCACCCAGAATCGTTTTCCTCATGGTGGACTCTTTCTTCTCATCTTGACTGAACTCAAAGGTCACTTTCCATCCCTTGCCTTCATGGTGCATTGTATCACCATCTGGGATTTTCTTGGCCATTGCTATGTGTTGGTTTGTGTATTTATTCATTCATTTACTCATTTATTTTGTCTTCTTTTTCACTCTATCGTTCACATGACAGAAAGAAGCATGTCCATTTTGCTAATTCCCATCTCTTCAGCACTTTGTGTGATGTCCATCTTTGAACCAACAAATGAACGAATGAATCAAGAATGAATGAATGACAACCAGTCACACTCACCAAGCACTTACCTGTGCTGGGTACTGTTCTCCTTGTGAAAACTGTCTTGTTTAATAGTTCTTCCATCTGAAGTCAACCTCATGAAGTGGATGTTGTTATTAGCCTCACTTTATAAAGAAGGAAAATGAAGCACAAACAAAGCAATTGAATAAATTTTCCCAAAATCTATGAGCCAGGATAGAACCCCAGAGCAGTCCCATTCCAGACCCCACATGCTTGGCTATCGGGTGCCCACTACCACTAGTGCAATAAGGGCCCACAGACTGATTTCCAAGAAACTCTAATTGTATCAGGTTAAGTCAGAGCAAGCAAGGACCAGAAGGCAGCCCTTGGATCCAGACACCCTTCCCGAGCCTTTGCCTTCAGCTCTATGCCTGCCAAGGAGCTTCCCTATGCTCACAGTGTGCATTCTCATTAACCTCTTCAGTAGGTAACCATTTGCCAGTTACTTCCACTCTAAGTGGAGACCCTGATGTCTGCGATGCCAATTTGTGCCCACCTTCAGTCCATGCACGGGTCATTGCCTGCAAATATAGATGCTAAATACTTGGTGGAAGGATTTTCAGATGAATAAAACATTTTGAAATGCTCTTGAAGAGAGCACAATGAAGCTGTTTAATAAAAGAGAGTGATTAAGTGCAAAAAATGCTTACAGAGCAAGCGCAAATCAATAGACGTGTTCTTTGCCTTAATAAGCCCAATGCTTCATGTGTTCCCACCACTGGGCCTTTGCACATGTTGTTTCCTTTATTAAAATGCCTTCTCCTTCTATGCATTTTCCTCAGAAATGTGTTTTCTTGTCACTGCTCCCAGCCACTCCTTCCTAGCACACACCATAACCTGATTTATGCATGTCCTATAGTTCTTTGGCCAGTGTTTTTCTCCACCACTAAATTCCAAGAGTGATTAAAGCAAAATAGACAGCATCCGTCCCATTTACCATTTCTTCACTGTACTCAACTCACAAGCTTTTAAGAACGTTGCTGAAAGGGCTGCAGAGATACCTCAGCGGTTAAGAGCACTGACTGCTCTCCCAAAGGTCCTGAGTTCAAATCCCAGCAACCATGGTGGCTCACAACCATCTGTAATCTGATGCCCTCCTCCTTTATGTCTGAAGACAGTGACAGTGTACTTACATATAATGATAAATAAATTTTTTTAAATGTTACTGAAAAAAGAATAGTAAATAAATGCACTAATGACTTACAGGCTTACAAATACAAACCAGTTTTTAAAGGGTGATGCTTTCTGAGGTAAGAGCCTCATGGAGTGTACACTCACTGCTGTTCTCTGTCAGGTACAATGAGCAGGTCCCATCCCCTTGGGATAAATATTATTACATGATAATTCACAGCATAAACCTTGATCCTGGGCTCGAAGTCTGGCTAATATAACCAGCGGTCTGTTATATCCAAGCACTTCAGGTAAGAGCAATGACACAAACTTAAACAGAGTAGGAGTTGGCACTGCCAGCTACTGAGAGAATGTGAGTGGCTAAGCTGGACTTTGCATTCTCAACAGTTGGGAATGTAAGTTAGTAAAATCACTTTACAGCTAGTTCTCATTATCTACTATAGAAGATGTACACTGTAGGCTCATGGATTTCAACACTTGATCCTCAGTCAGTCAGTCAGAAGCATGGAAGGTTGTGAAATCCTTCGGAGGTAGAGCCTTGCTCCAGGACCTGAGTCTTAAGGCAGGTCCCGATGCCTGAGGGCTATGCTTTATATTCCACTGTGCCTCTGCTTCCCTGCAGCAGACACAATGTGAACTGCCACCTTATGATCTCACTGTGGCTTAAACCGTGAGCTAAAATAAACCTTTCCTCAGTCAAGTTGCTCCTTGTCCGGCATCTGGCCACTGCAAGAATAACTACAGCTCTGTAGTCTAAAACATAGGAGCAGGTCTGTGTGTGCTACGCAGGAAAATTTCACATAGACATCTTCTCAAAGAGAGTCATAATGGTATGTGAATAGTATATTCATAATGGGAAAATCCTGAAATAAAAGTGCTGGAGAGAGAGAGAGAGAGAGAGAGAGAGAGAGAGAGAGAGAGAGAGAGAGAGAGGAATAGAGACTAAAGAATAAACTATACGTAATATATAAACTGTACTAAGTTGATACAATACTATGAAGTTGTCAGAACTCTAAGCACTGACATAGCTAG
>NC_034590.1:88821422-88831422 GCF_900095145.1 Mus pahari | reverse complement strand
TAACCTTCACTCCCATATTTCCAGTCAGATGGACATTTGGGATGAAGGATTTGATTCAGGGATACAGCACTGAATCTCCTGGGCCACTTCTGTTGTAGGATAATATCAGCATCACCTCTAACAGTTGTATAAGGCACAAATAGACTATAACCTGAGTGCACTGAATCTCCTGAGCTTTCAGGAATTCAGCCTCACATCTATTGTAGGATAATGTCAGCATCACCTCTAGCGGTTGCATGAGGCACAAATAAACAATAACTGGATGGTGTCCAGCTGTTTGATTTGTGTGATTTGCATTGCCGAGTGTCCCCCAGAAACATCCATTGGTGTGCCCCAGAAACCTCAAGCCCAAGACCTCACTGGTAGCCAACAGTCATCTTGGCCTTGGGAATAACCTTGATTCTCTTCTCTTCACAGCAAATATCTTGACAGTCATTATCCTATCTCAACTGGTAGCCAGAAGACAGAAGTCCTCCTACAACTATCTTCTGGCACTTGCTGCTGCTGACATCTTGGTCCTCTTTTTCATTGTCTTTGTGGATTTCTTGTTAGAAGATTTCATTTTGACCATGCAGATGCCTCTGATCCCTGACAAGATCATAGAAGTTCTAGAGTTCTCCTCCATCCATACTTCTATTTGGATTACGGTCCCCTTAACAGTTGACAGGTATATTGCTGTCTGTCACCCACTCAAATACCACACAGTTTCCTACCCAGCCAGGACCCGGAAAGTCATTCTGAGTGTTTATATAACTTGCTTCCTGACCAGTATCCCCTACTACTGGTGGCCTAACATCTGGACCGAAGACTACATCAGCACCTCCATGCATCATGTCCTTGTCTGGATCCACTGCTTCACCGTGTACCTGGTGCCCTGCTCCATCTTCTTCATCTTGAACTCCATCATTGTGTACAAGCTTAGGAGAAAGAGCAATTTCCGCCTCCGTGGCTATTCCACAGGGAAGACCACTGCCATCTTGTTTACCATTACCTCCATCTTTGCCACCCTTTGGGCCCCCCGCATCATCATGATTCTCTACCACCTCTACGGAGCACCCATCCAGAACCCTTGGCTGGTCCACATCATGTTGGATGTTGCCAACATGCTAGCCCTTCTGAACACAGCCATCAACTTCTTCCTCTACTGCTTCATCAGCAAGCGCTTCCGTACCATGGCAGCTGCCACACTCAAGGCCTTGTTCAAGTGTCAGAAGCAGCCTGTACAATTCTACACCAACCATAACTTTTCCATAACAAGTAGTCCCTGGATCTCACCAGCAAACTCACACTGCATCAAGATGCTGGTGTACCAGTATGACAAACACGGAAAGCCTATAAAAGTATCCCCGTGACCCCACAGGGCTGGCACTTGTGCCTCTGTGTAATGTTTCCAGATGTGAGGGTATCCCATCCTCTGGCTGAACAGCTCTCCTTAAGAGTGCTACCCTGATTTCCAATCTCCACAGACTGAGCAGCTCTCAGGCTGCCAGATGAGAAGAGATGGAAGAGAAGAGAGGAGAGCATGAATCTTGGTGTTTGAGGGTTTTTCTTTTTTAATGCACGTGTTTTCACAAAATCATACTGACAGCCAAAGTTCCTGCTGGCTTGAAGACGCCATTGGCACTTAAAAATGCCATCATATTGTGACCAATAAAGACCACAGTAGAGAAGTAGTTAGAGCTGGTACCATCCACAGCCACTAGGAACTAACCACTCATGTGTGTCATCCACCAAGCCACCATGGTGTGTAGCTGAGCCACACTCTTCTTCCAAGGGTCAAGTCATCTATCACTCCCCTGGGCCATTGCCAGCAGCTAACAGGGCTGACTGATTTGAAATTCTTTTTTCAAAGGTGCCCTTTGTCCCAGGCAAAGCTGTGGTCTCCAAGTGGCACTGGCGACTCTGGCTCCAGCATGACAACATGAGGAAACAGATGTGTCATATCCCATCCAAACTGTTGCTGGAATGTCTACGGGGAGGTTCCAAACCCACAAGACTATGTCCCTTAGACTTGGGGTCTAAGGTTCAGTTTTCTATTTGCCATAATGTATAGATTTTATGTCTCCTCTAAAACAAAGACCCTGCCTGGTGCATGGGGGAAAAGGAGGAATTCTTGAGCCCAGAAAAACAAAAAAATCAAGCCCACTCTTGCCGCTGTTTTGATTTATCCCTATGTCTGCTGTATACAATCCTTGCATTCAAATTATCATCCTGTGGCACCACACATGCTTCCCAGAGAAGCCTTTTCTGTGTCAAGCTGTTTGTCCTGCCCCTTGCTTTCTCAAGCCCTCACCAATATTGCTTTACTTGAAGTGACTTCTTAACTGGAGATACTAATGGGGGTGGGGGTCAGAAACTGCAGCTCTTCTGGTGGGAAGGGAATGTGTAGATCCCACCACAGCCCAGGTGACATTGCTGTATAAGACCCTAAACACAAACATAGAGGTGTGGCTGTGACATAGAGGGGTGGCTATGCCAACCACTGTTCTTGCCTTGGATGTAAGTGGCTCAGTTAGGGGAGGGGTGCTAGCTATCAGTAAAGCTGTTTAACTCGGATGTTTCAAAGATGCTAAATTTTATTTATTATTTTCCCCTTGCCTGTTCAAGGTAAGAAGAAACCTAGGCGGTGGCTAGGGGCTTCTCTGAGAATTACCACTTGTATGTGCAGACATATAATATAGACATGACTATATTAAACTGTTGTGTGGTATGCTTTAAAAGGGATGTTTACACTAGAGTTACCCTTATTTGTGCATTTTATTTGTGCCCCTTTTCCAGATTCTCAGCATTTGAAACCATCCCTGGTTTGGAAGAAATCTTTCAAAATGATTTTTGAAACTGCATGATACTTTTGGTGACCAAACTAAACAGTCACCTTAGCCCCATAGACTTGATTTATACTGCATTTTCTCTCTAAATTAGAAGGCATGTTCCTATCACCTTAAGGGGTTCTATAGCAAAGGAGTGGGATGGAAAGGCCCCTGGAGCAACACAAGTCCCAAATTTCCACCAAGGCCATTCTATACTAACCAAGTGAAATTTGAAGTTGTATTGTTCCTATCCCTGTTAAATGGCTTATGGGAGAGTCTCACCAAACCCAATAGTTAGATTCTGAAGTCAGTACAAAAGTGGATGAACTTATGGGGCTGTGGTTCCTGCACACAGTCCTCAGGAAAAAAGACCTCTGAACACCCAAGAAGCTACATTTTGATCCAGCATTGAGACGGGTAACTGATACTTTGGTTGAAGATAATACAGAGTCAGCTGGTGTTTAGGGGGTGTGTCCTAATATTGTGACATATCTGAGAAAATCAGAACTACCTGGATACAGCAAGCCATGCCCACTAAAAAGTCTGCAGAAGTTACTCATGTGAGGGATGAACTGAGTCCTAGCTTCCATCTCACTTGCCCCCTAGAGCATACACTCAATGAGTGAGATGTGAACAAATCCCCCACCTCTCTTGAATTGCATTTCTTTCGTTTTTTCCCCCAAGCATGTACAATTGAATGTATGTTCATTAGCTGTGTGTATGACACAATTCCATTGCACTTCCCCCCGTAAGTAAACATTAACCAAAGGCTACCTATGCTGAGTATATATTATATATGTGTGTGTTTATTTATTTTTTAAGACACATATCTCTAAAAATGTTAGTTTGAGCTATACATAAATGATTCAAAGTGCAATATCTATAAAGGTTAAGCAATTCCTTTTTGAGAATGTACACAGGATGAGAAGTTAGTCTTTGCCTCTCAGTGCTGCCTGCTCTGTGTTTTAAACTGTGTGTAAAACAATTAATTATTTAAAGACTGGGTGTGCACTGGGAATGCTTCCCCAGACACTCATTTATTACTTTTCTTAACAGTAGAGGTTCTATTAGGTAGGTATGGCAGCATCTCTTTCTTCTGACTACATTTCTATTTCTCTAAGCAATTTTTCAAACTAATTCATAAAAGTACTCCAGAGAGTTGCTATGTCTTCTGTTTAAAATATACATGGATACCCTTTTGGTTAGGTTGCTATATATCATAGCCTATATATGTATGTATATATACATATGTATGTATACCTTTTGATGAATATATATATATATATGTATATATATATATTCACCAAAGTTTAAGTTTTTAAGATTTCAGATGGAATATTCACTTACTATTTATATTAATAATAACAAACAATGATGAAGATGTTTTCTTTTTAACTTTAAAGATTATAAGCCTTTTCTTTCAGGCCAGGTTTAGAAGATGAAGCTTGTCACATAAACAGCTGCTGCTAAGGACAAACACCTTAGCCTGGGTTTTTGTGGTGCTTCTTTCAAAGACTGTTCACTATCACCTCCTTTGCTGTATGATTTGTGTCTTTGGACATGGTGACAGTGCCACACATGTACATGCTGAGTCTTTTTTCTTAACAACTGGAAGCCTGTGGAAAGAGATAAAGGGGACAGCAGACAAACCACAAAAGATAAGCCATGTGAACGAATGGACATCCCTGCTCCAACCACCTTGCAGTGGGAGGGTTATTTTGCACAGCTGGTGCCTACTTGTCCAGCATGGGGAACCCTGTGGAAGTGCATTAATGACTCTAATGTTGGCGACTACTGCTCTAACATGAAACACGAGGTTACTACAGACAAACAGTAAATGCTCATATTTTCTTAACTAGATAATATATTGTGTTTGGGCTAGTTTGTATTCCAATAAATTCTAATATGGTGCGCACTTGGTGTTTGCTATTTGCGTATATGTTCAACCACACCTGCAGTATGCTGAGTTTTAGTCATATTATTTTTAATTGATAAATCATAATTGTATACAGTTATGGGGTGCCATGTGATGTTTTGATATGTGTATTAAATGTGCAATGATTAAATCGAGCAAATTAACACATTGCCTCACGTATTTTTACTGAGACATTTGAAACCTATCTTCATGTCTATTTTCATGATGCATTATTTGGATTAGAGGACTTCTTCAGGGGGACAGGTCTTAAAATATTCCTCTGTCTGATTGAATTTTTGTAACCTTTGGTCAACAGTTCCCCACTTCTTGGCCCCCACTTCCCCAACTTTCTGGTATCATTCTCTACTTTTATGGGCTCAATGGTTTGTTTGTTTGTTTGTTTGTTTAATGGTTTTGTTGTTGTTTCATATGGTGTTTGTCTAGACCTAAGTATAATAGTATACCTTTAGTATAATAGTCCCCAAATATCAAAATACCAATGAAAGATTTTAATGTATTTATTTATTTGCTCTACACCCTAATATCAGCTGTCTCTCTCCTCTCAGAACCCCCTCATGCAGATCCTTTTACCATTCCTCCCTCCCCTTCCCCTCTGAGAAGGGGGAGCCTCCCTCTGGATATATTCTCCACCTGCCCGATCCCAGCACATCAAGTCATCAAGTCACCGCAGGACTAGGTGCATCCCCTCCCACTGAGGCCAGACAAGGCCGCCCAGTTAGGGGAATGGAGTCCACAGGCAGGTAGGCAACAGATCCAGGACACTCCTACTCCAGTTGTTGGGGGCCCACATGAAGGCCAAGCTGCACATCTGCTACATATGTGCAGGGGCTTAGGTTCAACCCTTATATGCTCTTTGGTTGGTGGTTCAGTTTCAGAGCCCCCAAGAGTTCAGATTAGTTATCTCTGTTTGTCTTCCTATGGAGTCCATGTCCTCTTTGGGCCCCTCAATCCTTCTCCCAACTCTTCCACAAGACTCCCTGAGCTCCATCTAATGTTTGGCTGTGGGTGTCTGCAACTATTTCTATTGTCTGCTAGATGGAGCCTCTCAGAGGACAGTTATGTTAGGTTCCTGTCTTTAAGCATGACAAAGTATAATTAATAGTGTCAGGGGTTGGTCCTTATGGGATGAGTCTAAATTTGGGCCAGTCATTGGTTGGTCTTTCCCTCTGTTTCTGCTCCATCTTTGACCCTGCACATCTTGTAGGCAGAACACATTTTGGGCCAAAGGTTTTGTGGGTAGGTTGCGGTCTTTATCCCTTATCCCACTGAAACTGACGAGAGTATTTAAATGAACATTTTACTTATAATGTTACGTTAAATATTAGCATAAAATAGAATCTCAGGCTAGAGAGATGGATCAGCTATTAAAGACTAGGTTAAAAAAAAAAAAAAAAAAAAACAGAATCCTACCTGCCTTCTTGTTGGTCATATGGATTTCAGAAATTTAGACCACAAAGTTCTGCTTCCTGTAATCCTAAATTGCTCATTACTGTATGTAAATCTGGGTTCTATTATGATTGTGTCCTCTGTCCATCTTTGAGGCAATAAGGTCTCAAAGAAGTAGCACATGGGAAAGTGCTCAGACTTCCACGTCAGGCAGTTGTGGATTCCTGTCCCAGGTGTACTACTGACCAGATATACGACTTCAGCGTGTCCTTCAAGGCAATAATCTGAAGAATTGTCCTAATCTGGAAAGCACTACTAATTGCAATTTTCCATTTCTCTGCAAGGCATGTAAATGCTCTTGTGGTAAGACACCTACAGTTTGGAGTGGGACACAGTGGGCCATGTGAGCTTAGACAATGTGTCTCAATTTCTTCTTCACATGGGAGCTGATTACATTCCAGGAATTCCCTCATAGGGTGCCTATCGTATCAGGGTTTTTACAGCTTTCCTTCCACTACACTTTACTGGTGAGGATGCTGAGTGCCAAGAGGTGAGTGAATAAGTCCAGAAGGAATGTCTGTTACCCTTTTCACTGTCTCTCACTGGACCTCCTCCAAAAGGTCACATTATTTTTATGCCCTTTTATTAGAGTTGGGAATATTGTGTAGTTTTGCAGTTCTTCAAGCCCAATCACCCAAGCATGAGATATATTATAACTTCATCATAATTAAAACACACTGCTTGACATTTCTCTGTAAAGTGGAACTTTTCTTTAAATTGATTCTATCAGCTCTCAAACTCTCTATGCATTTTCCCACACAAACCACCATCAATTCTGACAGCCACCCACAAACTATTGTCACAACCTATCTTTGCATCAACCTAGAGACTGGATGTGACATAGCTGAGGAGAGGTACAGAACAGCAGGGGAAAAAGATGCCTAAAGGGTCACAGTATCTGCTAGCCATAGCCAAGGATCCTCATTAATTTTGCTCACCAGCTCAAAGAGGCAGGATAAAAGCGAGCCAATGGAGGCTGAACTGTTAGATAATGATCCTTTTATTAATACATTCTGCTAAATGATGGCTCAGCCTCCTAGGAGGATGTGCAATTAATCCAAATACTTGCCAGACACAACAAGAGGAATGAGTGGCTTGTATCTACAGGGGTAAATAGATACTGTGAACATCCTGAGTTTGTTGGGAGAATGTGTTACTGTGGTGCCAAAAAGGAAAGAAAAGAGTTCCCCAGTTTCAAAAGAGCAAATAGGGCAGCAGAGAGGAGAGAGACCTTGTCATGAACTCTCTGCACGGAGTGTCACCCTGTGCATGTGCTCTGTTACCTGCACAATGATGGTGACACAGTATTTCTTTCTGAGTGAGATGTAACCAGAGCAAGTGAGTTAAAACAGCTGCAGGAGGGATTTGTACTAAATCCAAAGAAGAAACCTACATAGGGATGTCTATTCATGCTACAAATGAGCTTCAGTGGCAGCTCTGAGTCTGCTTCTCTGCTTCCATTTCAAAAAAGAGTCGGCATCATAGACAGCCAAATCTCACTCAGATGTTTCAGTGTAGAGACTTCAGAGTCACGAGACTCTTCACAATGGCCTGATCAAGATTTAAAAACCAGTAAGCACCGTTAGGGCACCTGAGAAATAATGGGGAAACCCCCTCACCCCCCCCCCACACACACACACCATGACATTAGATGAAAGAGTAAAATTGTAGCTGGATGTAAGCTAGCACTTTGGAAGAGAGGCTTTCCAGACAGGAGCTCTTACATACTGCTGTCACACTTTAGATGTCAGAGGGGAAGGTAGAGCAATGTTCCCCAAGCTCTCCCTTCTTTTATGTCTACATAGATGCTATCCCTGTTAACACTCAAACAGAAGCCCACGAGGAAGAGAGAGCAGGTGCTTCATCTATAGATACCAGATACCCAAGCAGCAAATACAAAGAAAATCAAGGATAGAATGAGACAGGAAGCAACTACAGAATAACAGCAAATTTTGGAATTTCATTTTACTGTCAT
Organism: Mus pahari; assembly: GCF_900095145.1. Classification (NCBI taxonomy): domain Eukaryota; kingdom Metazoa; phylum Chordata; class Mammalia; order Rodentia; family Muridae; genus Mus; species Mus pahari. Next base: position 88,823,255 of record NC_034590.1, on the reverse strand, counting down.
TGAATTCTTAAAGGGACAATGAAGCTCTTTGAAATTACATCATCCAAATATCCAAAAAGAAATATAAGGCCTCCAAAATATTCCCCTTACTCAAAAGCATACCTTCGTGTTAGTAAACATGATTTCCAGTAGTCTCACTACACATTTTCCAAAAACCACAAAATGCATCATATATCTTTCTCAACGAGCTTTAAATTTTCATGGTTGGAAATTCCTCACATTAATCCTCAGTACTTCCCAAGACCAGACTATCAACTTAAATAATGTCTACAAATGGAATGCAGTCACTCATTGAAAAACCACTGGGCCCTGGGCATTCCTTTAGTCGATTATTTATTTGACTGATATTTATTAAACTATGCCATGTGTCAAAATCTATTCTAGTCAGTAACTTGTTAGTGACCAAGACATATAAGCCTCTTGTGGCAGCTCTTCTCCATGGGGAGAGATAGCACTGAAGAAAGCAAGTTAGATTAAAGCAGACAGGAATGAGCACTGAGACCAGCAGTACTAAGCCATCCAGGTCAGACAGAAAGAACATTAGATAGCCCATTCAAGGAAGCTCTGTCTGAGAAGGTGGCCAAAGAACTGGAGCCCATGGAACAAAGAAAACAGCCACAGCAAGGGGACAAGAAAAGAGACGGTCCTTGAAATGGGAATGACCTTGAGCACTTGGTGGATTGCAGAAGCCTGGAACTGCTGACACATCATGATCTAGCAAAGGGGTGTTATGAAACAAGGCTAGGCAGGGTGGCAAGAGCCAAGTCATGCAGAGCTTTGTGGCCTGGTCAAGACCCTGGAGGGAGACCACTGGGCACCTCAAGCAAGGGACCGATGTGGTCACCTCACCTCCGTCGTCGTCGTCGTGACCTGTCCTTACGCACTCAACTCCATTTTCCGGTGAAAAAAAGGAAAACGGAGTCTTGTGGAAATTAAATTAAATTTACTCAGGATGACAATGAGTAACTCATGAGCTGGTATTTAAGTCCAGGCCTGCCTGCTTCCAAAAGCCCCTTCAGCGGGCCACCTTGACATGTTGTCATTGACGGCCCACGTTCCTGGTCCTGAATTAGCAGTTTGGTCCCATTAGCCTTTTCCTCATCCAAACTTGATATTTAGGCTACAGTCATCCTCCAATCCCATTAGTGAGGAATCTGAAATCATTCAGGCATAATACCCTGTGGTTCCTCTCCATGACCCAATTTGTGTGTTCGATGAAATCTGGCAGAGCTGCACTTCAGAACTATAAGTAAGACAGAAATCCAGACAAGGGAGACAAAAACAATATAAACTTTTACATTTTCCCTGGACCACTCTCTGTAATGCTTTTTATGTTGTCATTGTTTTGCAAAGGCTTTCACACAGATTTTACCCCTCAGTCTTTCTCCTTTAAGATTACCCAGAGACATGAGTCCCACCATGTGTTTTCTCTGATTGGTGGTTTAGTCCTAGGGCTAAGCTCTGGGGGTACTGGCTAGTTCATATTGTTGTTCCTCCTATAGGGCTGCAAACCCCTTCAGCTCGTTGGGTACTTTCTCTAGCTCCTTCATCGGGGACCCTGTTCTCCATCCAACAGGAATGCCAGGGCCAGGGAGCAGGAGTGGGTGGGTTGGGGAGCAGGGGGAGAAGGAGGGGATAGGGGAATTTCAGAGAGGAAACTAGGAAAGGGGATAGCATTTGAAATATAAATGAAGAAAAAAATCTAATAAAAATAAAGTAAAATGGAAAAAAAGGAATAAGAGAGTATAAATTTATACAAAATGTGAAAAGGAACTCTTTACCAGTAAACCAAGAATATATACAAGAAAAATTTATAAAAAAAAAAAAAAAAAA
>NC_034590.1:88809787-88821132 GCF_900095145.1 Mus pahari | reverse complement strand
TGTGTGTGTGTGTGTGTGTGTGTGTGTGTGTGTACCTGAGAACATCATGATCAAAGGTCAACTGTCTCATTTTTAGAACTGTCCACTTTGGTTTGGGTTTTTTTTTCCACCTTGTTTTTTGAAAAAGAGACTGGCCAGCAAGCCTTGGGGATATGTCTGGCCCCAACCACCCCCAGCACTGGAATCACAAATGCATGCCATCACACCTGCCTTTCTACATGACTCCTGGGGCTTGAACTTCCCCCCTCATGCATACACCAGTGCTGCTTACCCAGCTTCTGTTACTTATCTTCTTAGAAGGCTTAGGATGCTGTTTCTTACAGAATTCATTCCCACTAGAACTTTGCACCTGTCAGCAACATCTGCACCACCTGCAATCTTTTTAGTAAATGTAGAACTATAAGCACAGACCCAAAGTCAAATGATGAAACATCTGGATTTTAGCAACATCCCCCTGTGACTCCTACACTCATTAAATCTGCAGTAGCCCCTTTCATTGACATACTTTAAACCAATGGCTCCTCACCCTTGGACAGCTTTGAAGAATTCCAGTTCCAGAATGAACTGCCAAGATCAGTGTTCTTTAAAGCTCTTCAGATAGTTTCACTGTAAACAAGGTGACTTCCTCGGGTAAAATGATATAAGCATACTATAAAAAGAAGGCCTTCATCATCCAGCAGGGGCAGAGATCATTGAAACCAACCGATGCACAGGTGATAACAACTCTCAACATAGGCCAGTATCTGAGCCAGAGATACGATCTCTTTAGTTAAGAAACAAGAGTTGGGAGTTAAAGCCTGACGTCTTCATGTTGAGACTCCCCTCACCTAGCTATGGCTGATAAAAAGTTACAGGGGAGCCCTTTCACAATATAGTTAGAGAAGCCAAGCCTATGTTTGCACACCTCCAATCTTATAGGAATTGCCCTTTGGGAAATGACAATCTATTACAGGGAGCTTTTACAGAATTTTTATTTTAGTGACTCCCAAGCCTCAGCTGCACTTTAGACTCCCCTGGTGTTGTTAAAAACGTGCTTCCATATGCTATGCCCACATGTGTTCAATTGGAACCTTCAAGAGGAATTCAGGGCATCTGAGTCTCCAAAACCCCACCGAGATGGAAACACTTTCGCCTGGTCAGTGACACTTTACCAGCCACAAGAATTTACAAACTACAACTCTCCCTTACAGTCTGTCCTGTGTCCCCTCACCAACTCATACTCTATATTTGGTTGAGATTTCACATAGGTATACCTCTCACACATGAAGCTCAAGTGCAGCTTATAAATGACAGCTATTCTACCAGCCATTTTGGATCTGGAACAGGCTGTGAGCCAGATTCAGGAATGGGCTGATAGGGACTGAGGTCAGGCTGTTTCTAGAAAGATGGATTAGATGATCTCGGTTGAACCCAAAGTCAATGGAATCTCATCAACCTAATTTAGATATTGGAGCAAACACCCAGGTAAGGGAGGGCTTCACAGAAAACAGTTGTTGTTATCACTGCAAGCAGAGTCTCTGAATCCCAAATTGATGCCAAGTGAAGACAGTTGGAGATGAAACTTCAGACCATCTTTGTGAAGCCAAGCTTGGAGCATATTCCAGCTAGTGTCCTGATGGAAGATAGAGCATATGAAGAAATCTTCCTTCCTTTGGACAGACTAGCCTGAGAAACAGAGTGAAGAGTGTTGACTCACACATAAGGCATCCCTTTCTCTAAACGGTACAAATCAACCAATGACAGCACAGGGAGACACATTTCATGATGTTAAAATTGAATGTGGAGTGATGGGTGGCCTTCCTTCCCCACTGAAGGTAAAGAGAAAGAGCAGGGTCGAGATAAACTATCTTTTAAATGACTCTGAGAGTTGGACAAATAGTTCCTGCAGTAGGCTAATGCAGAGCCAGGGGGAAAGGAGCCTGGTTCCCTATGCTCATACCTCCTGACCTATGGAATCTAACAAAACATGGGTCCAGGAATTTCACAACCCACAGAGAAACAGCCAAGAACCCTATATTGTAAAAATGCTTTAAAAAAGAAAAGATACCCCTGGTCCTATGTCCTCAAAGCATGGTTTGGCTATTGGACATCTTCAAAGACATACTTCTATCCTTGGGAACAGAGATTCCCTAATCTTGGTATTCTCACCTCTCCAAGTGCTCACAGTTTCCTAAAAGCTCTGGAATCAAAATTAATTTTAAATGAATTTGACTAACACAAAATATGACTTTTAGGAATGAGTAAATATGAGGCCCAAACTGGACACACAAAGCTCTGGACACACAAAGCTCTGGACACACAAGGCTCTGGACACCAGGCCAGCAGCAGGGCTATGCAGATGTAGGTTCAAATCCTGGCTGTGTAGCAAATCTATTCCAGTCCCTTAGTTCCTTCCCTGTTATCTATAAGATGCAAATAACAATGCTACTGACTCCAAATGGAGACTAATGGGATTATGTTTAGGATGTTGAAAATCTCTAGAAACTACTAACAGAGATGTTTAAAATGTATCATATATATTTCCCTGTACAAAAATGCTGAATGGTCAGCGACTTCTCTCAGCACCTGGGTCCACTTTGAATTAATGAGGCCACTTCCAAGATAAAGGGTTTAGCTATACTGTGTCCTGGCTCTCTGTCTTTTCCAAAGAAGAGAAAGTATATCATTCATTGCCATGATCCAGTGACAGTCCTTGGAAAAGATGGAGCATCAAGGGTTTGGAAGGAGGAAGGCAAGCCATTTATCACTGCATGTTCTATTCCAATGTCAAGATACAGCTCCCACTTCCATCTGAGCTCTTTCAAGCAGCTTTCATCCACTGCTCATCTCTACAGTTGAAACTTAAACATCAGGATAAAGTAGCCACAGGTTGTTGGCCTGCCTCATTAGGGTTTCTGCCACTGAGTTCCAGTGGTGATAGAAATGTAAGTGATCCTTTTGGTGAATGTTAATATGGGTCACTTGTCTATGTCACACTATGTCAAGTGTGTCTCTAAGGTTCTGGGCTGGAATACAAAGATCCCTCAGCAGGAGACAAGGGCTTCACATTATTATAAATTAATCTTATAAATATCTGATTTCTAGGAGGCTACCAGGAAATGACTCCCAGATTTCATGTGTATGTGCCTCTCAGTGTAACCGATTATCTGGGGCACAATGCTGTTCTACGGCAAGGGACAGGCCACAACTGTGAGAGGAAAGAGCATGGTCTTCCCCACAGAGTGAGGTCATCACAGCATCAGTAGTTACGAGGAAAGGCAGTCATCAGACAAGGAAAGGAGAAATGAACCGGAGAGGATCCAGTCCTCTTTATCCTCATTTGCTTAACCTGCCTGTCAGCATGAACATTCCTGAGGTGAAGGTACAGGGAAATATATATGATATATTTTAAACACTGGGACCCAACTAATGAGATAAGAGTACCTGGAGAGGCTTTGAGTTAGAGCATCTTGCTGAAAGGAGTCTTATTTTTCTGCCACAATCTCAGGCCAAAGCCTTGCTCTAATATCCTGTCCAGTCTCAATGGAATGGAAACGTTCAGTGTGTGTGCCCCTAGCTACGGCCACCAGGGGTATACTCCTGCAAGAGTGTCCTCACAAAGCAAAATGATTCCAGCATGGCGCTGCAACTCTTCGTCCTCACAAAGAGAGTCTGTCTGTAGCCACCCTCTGCAGCAGATATTCTATCCCCTCAGAGTGGAGAGGTTACCTCACTGGCTTGAAATTGTCCCAAGATGGGAACCAGGATGCTCAGAGGGCTGGAGAGGACTCCAAGTGCGCTTTTCGTCTCCCCTCTCTTAATAGCAGCATTGGGGTGGATGCTTTTAGGGTTTATGTCCACTTTCTCCCAACTTGCTTTCAGAAAGAATCTCACCTTCTAACTCCCTGTTAAACCAATGTCAGTGTCACTTGGGGGTGGGGTGGGGGTTTAGTACCCCACTCAGCAAGATGCTCTCAGCTCCACACCTCGTCTTAATCGGTCCTTGCTCTCCATCTCAGCATCTTCTAAACTTTCAAGGAGTTCTCAGATTTCATTGTTTCCTTCCCTAACTCAAATAACTTCCTTCAGTGTCCTTTTTCTTCAAATAATGCAGTCATTCTTCAAAGAACGTGCATTCTTCCAAAACATACTCCAAGCAATGATGTTTTCCCAAGCTCAGAAACGTCACTCTATAGGTCCTGCCTCTCCTAGTGAGAGAAGAAGGCAAACAGAATGGAATGGGGGGAGATAACTTCCAATTAATTTAGATACTTTTAATTAAATTATTTCCAGGGTGTTTTTGTATGTTTGTTGACTTTTTGCTTTTGGTTTGGGGGGGGGGGTTGTTTGGTTGGTTTGGTTTGGTTTGGTTTGGTTTAGTGGTTTTAGTGATTTTATTTTGGGTTACTTAGCTAGTAAATTTGTTAGCAGTCTACTTTCAAATACCAAAATGCTCAGAGATGTGCCTGAAAGAGCAATAGACTCTAGACAAGTCATGAAAATCAGTAATTGCTGTGTGCTGGCTCTTTTTCAAATGTACATTTATTGGATCCATCGTTCATTGGTCTTTCATAATAGCTGTTTTACTAAAAATACTCATGGCCTGCTTATATCTCTTATGCATTCTGAAGGTCATGGTCTATGACATCTGGGTCAGTAGAATTTCAGAAAACCTAACACACTCTCAAACACACACACAGACACACACACATATATACACACACACACACATGTGCACAAAGATAGAGAGAGAGGGAGAGAGAGAGAGACAGAGGCAGAGACACTGACAGGGGAAAAAACAGAGAACACATTGTCACTACAATGGATGGAATCCATCCTGACTTCCCATGTAACTCTCAGAGTGTGAGCATCTCAATCCATGGGAAAGCATAAATTTTTCATGTAACTTAACCAGAAACACACACCCACTACTTCAGCTGCTCCAAGGTTGTACAGTCCCTATAATAGGAGATATTGATACTCTTTCCACATACCATTCTAGGGGACTTTATGGTGATTTTTACTACTCTCAGTTTCATCTTCGTTAATTTTCAAACTTAAGCTCTGTCAGTGGACAGTTTCAAGTCCCTGTTAATTCTTGGAGAATTCACCTCAGTAGGAAAAAAAGTCTCCATTAAGAATGATAAATTGGAAATGTTTGCTTCTTCCTAGCATCCTGCTAGAGTTGGCATTTTTGATTGATACGAATAATTCCCTTGATCAAATAGCAATGTTTCTTATGCTAATGGAGTTATCATTTTACTTTTATATTATAGATGCTAAAAATCTTTTCTCTGATTGTTTAAAAATACTTTTCAGAGCTTGCTCAGATAATTACCCAACTTAGGAATCAATGATGGGGTAGAAAGGCAACAGTGTTTTCTATGGTTGCTGTTGTTGCTGCTGCTGCTGTTGATATTAATGTGAATAGCTCAGCAGTGAGCTTGCTAAGCTTATAAAGATGTATTGTGTACAGAACACGTAAAATCTCCAATAACTTTGAGAGTTAAAGATGAATAATTTACTTCATGAATTGTTTGTAGTATTGTTGTTAGTGATTGTTGACAGCATGATGTCACATTTCACTTACTGCTGCCTTCCAGAAAGCTGTGGCCTCTACACCATACCTCAAGTCTTCCCCATGGGACTGCCATCAATCTTACAAGGTAAAACTCCAGCTGAGGCTGAAATAACCTTGTGCCCATTGTTGTAGCCCAGTGAGGTGATATGTATAACCCCAACACTAGGGAGCCTGAGACAGGACTGAGAGTTAGAGAACAGCCTAGCTTATAGAATGAGACTGTATCACAAACCCCAGGAAAGAGAAGAAAAGAAACAATCTCTCTCTCTCTCTCTCTCTCTCTCTCTCTCTCTCTCTNTGTGTGTGTGTGTGTGTTGAAATACTGCACATAAAAATGAAATTGCACCACTTGTGTCAGAATGGACCCAAGGACATTATATTGGGTGAAATAAGCCATGTGACAGAAGAATGGATACAGAAAATGTGGTTCGTTTACACAATTGAATACTACTTAGCTATTAAGAATGAGGATATGCAAGCAAATGGATGGAACTAGAAAATATCATCCTGAGTGAGGTAACTCAGACCCAAAAGGACATGCATGGTATGTACTCATTAATAAGTGGAGGTTAGCCACAAAAAAAATAAAAATAAAAATAAAAAGTACAGAATACTCAAGTTACAGTCCACAGAACTCAAAAAGCTCAACAAGCTGAAGTGCCCAAGTGAGGGTGCCTCAGTCCCACTTGGAAGAGAGAAGAAAGCAATCACAAGTGGGGAGGGAGGGAAGAACCTGGGAGGGAAAGTGGATGGGTTGGGGGGGGGAGGAGGGAGAGGGAAACCTGATCTGGTATTGGGTGAGGGAAAAAGACTGAAGCCCTGAGGGCCAGCAGAAAGAATGGAAACAGGCAACCTCAGGGAATAGGAGGTTGGGGGGACCCCCAGAATGCACCAGAGACCTGGGAGGTAAGAGACTTTCAGGACTCAAAGGGAGGGACCTTAGATTAAATGTCCAACAGTAGGGAAAGGGAACTTATAGAACCCACCTCCAGCAGGAAGACAGGGCATCAAGTGATGGATGGGGTTGCCATCGCACAGTCACATCTCTGACCCATAATTGTTCCTTTCTGAAAGAATTATAGGGTTGGAAATGGAGAGAAGCCTGAGGAAAAGAAGGTCCAGTGACAGACCCAAAGTGGTATCCAGCTCAAGGGGAGGTCCCAAGGCCTGACACTATTACTGAGGCTATGGAGAGCTCACGAAAAGGGATCTATCATGACTGCCCTCCAAAAGACCCAACAAGCAGCCGAAAGAATCAGATGCAGATATTTTCACCCAACCAGTAGACAGAAGCAGCTGACCCCTGTTGTTGAATTAGGAAAGGCTGAAAGAAGCTGAGTAGAAGGGCAATCCCATAGGAGGACCAGCAGTCTCAATTAATCTGGACCCCCAAGATCTCTCAAGCACTTCGCTACCAAGCAGGCAGCATACACCACCTGATATGAGGCCCCCAACACACATACAGTAGAGGACTTCTGGGTCTGTGTTTATTCAGAAATGATGCACCTAACCCTCAAGAGACTGGAGACCCCAGGGAGTTTAGAGGTCAGGTGGGGTGGGGGAGTGGGGGCATCCACGTGGAGACAGAGTGGAGTGGGGAGGAGGTGTGGGGTGTGGAGCAGACAGAAGGTGGATGGGGGGTTGGGGGCTGGGAATGGAATATGGAGTGTAAAAAATTTTAAAATAAAATAAAATTTAAAAAATAAATAAATAAAAATATATGGAAAAAAGAGAGAGAAAGTGCCTTAAATAAGGTAGTATGTACCTCTATAAAGAAAAGTATTAGGCAGCCATTTAGGAGTCTATCTCTTATGAGCAAAGGATTTGATGAAGGATCCAGATGGTGTGGAAGGACAATAATTACAGCAGCTGAGCTTACCTGAGACAAAGCCTGCCATACCTGTGGGTTTCCAGTGATTTCTGAGGATGCTGTTCACTAAGGCTGGTGTTGGGCCCTACTACTAAGGTTGTAGTCTACCTTGTTCAGACAGTTTTCCTGAGCTCAGTGCAAAATGAAGGACTCCTTGTACTTAGTGGGGCTTCCTCTTCTCCGCCTGATCTGGGGAGCCCAACCCCCAAATCTTCTACCTGAGAAATGTCACATAGTCCTTGGCAAAATTCCAGGTTCAGTTTCCGCTTTCCAGATAAGACCCTGCCCAGCCAGCATCTGAGATTCCTGGAATGCCTCTCTATGCAAACGAGGCATTCCCAGTATATTGAGCTGCAGCCAATGATTTATATTCACCCTGAAAACTCCTTCTCACTCTCCAAGGTTCATATATAGCCCTCGCTCACCCTTCATAAAGAGTATGTTTCACTGTATATGGTCAAAGAGAGCTATAACTCTCAAATCCTTGGAGAAGGCCTTCTCCCCCCAGCACTTGCTGCTGTACCAGAATCCTGCTGACCCACCCATTCCAGACTTCCATTCATCTTTTCCTGTCCAGTGTGTAGTGACCCCCTGGCCTCCATACCCCAAGGGAAGAACTAGAACTCAGAACCACAGGCTGGCTTTCAACGAGTTGTGCCTGAAAACATGGAGGGAACACAGAATGAATTAGAGGGTTTGGAGAAAAAAGGAGGCATCATAAAATCCAAGGTTATGGTGAGGTCATGGATAAGCATTAATTCTTTGGAAGTATATGTTTTCTTTCTGTTTCATGAAATTGTAAAAAAGAAATTACAGAAGGAGCAAACTGGTGCCATATTAATCCATAGTACAGAAGTAGCTAAAGTGTGAAATGATCAGGTATGCCCCTGCCTCAGCGTCCTGTGGAATCAGCAGAAGCCATGATTAAAATGCCCCATCAGTTATACTCTCAAAAATGGATGTCTTACTTTTGTGTGTTCACCTACTTCTCTGTTCAGGACTTCAGAGAGTGTCCTATATGTCAAGAACATTTTTTGTACATTCCCCATCTACCAGTGACATCCTTCCTGTTCATGATCTCCTGCCTCAAATCCTCCTTGTTGGTTGTCTTGAGCATGATAAATTTCAAAGGACATGTCTTCTGCCATTACTAACAAAAGCCACCAAGAATAAGCCATCAAGGGGCTAAAGCCATGTGGGTGTCCAGAGAGAAATGAGAAAATGCTTCATTTCTAGGTTGGGTAACCTTAGTATATATTGGAAGTGGTGAGTGAAACTTGTGACTGTGTATTTAGGGAGGGTTCAGAAACCTTTGGGTGGGCCCTAAGTGGCAGGAATGATTTTCTAGAGGCAGGTATTTAAGGGTTATACCCAGACCCCTGTTTCTATCCTGTTGTTGGCATCCTGGCCCACCATGATGTGGCAACCTCTACCACCAGCTCCTGAAACCGTGAACTGAGTTTTTCCATGTCTTATTGCCATGATAGAGTGAAACTCTCTGAAACAGTGAGTCCACATAAATCCTGGTCCCCTTCAAATGCTCCTCCAGGGATTCTGTCAGAGCAAAAGAAAAGTCACTAGTGGAGGGAATAACTAGAAGATGGCAGCGTGTTGTCATAGGCTTCTTTCTCCAAGTATATACTCTAGGGGGAAAATCTCATGCATTGACTCAAAGAGCTGTTGCAGTACCAAAATTAATGGAAGCAACATGTCGGTCCATCCACAAAAGAATGAGTTAATGAATGGAATACTATGCCACACTGCAAATAAACTAACACCACATGTAACATCCCTACTGTAGACCTGGCTCTAGTTAGCCTCAACTGTCAAAAAGAAATCACAGGAGTAAACTGATTCCATATTAATCAACAATACAGAATAACATGGGGAATCATAACTGAGGAATTTCCAAGATGAGATTGTCCTTAACTATGCCTGTTAGAGATTGTCTTGATTGGTGTGGGAGGCCCTGGCCGACTGTGGGCAGCACTATCCCTAGACCAGCGAGCCTCAATTATAGCTGACCATGAGCCAGAGAGTAAGTCAGTAAGCCATAGTCCTCCATGGTTTCTACTTCAGGTTCCTGCCTTGAGTTCCTGTCCTGACTTCCCTCACTGATGAGCTTGTTACTGGGACATATAAGCTAAACAAACCCTTTCCTCCCCCCAGGTTGTTCTGTGTCAGGGTGTTTTATTACAAGAACAGAAAAGTGAATTAAATTAGACCTCAAAAAGAAAATGCTGGAAGTTGACAGTATGTGATATGATTCCTACAACATCACTGGAGATGCTAAGCTCTAAACCTTTAATACTGATGGCTTCTTAGACAAGAGAGAGGAGATAACATGGGGGTAGATGCAGGAAGGCAGCAACCCTATCTGGTAGGTTTCATTACTTATACAAACAAGGCAAAATGTCAAACTATCATGAGATTGAGTGTGCCCACTGTTTTTTCTTATGACTTTCTGTACACTTCCTACTTTTTATAATAATGTGGCAAATCTATCCTAAAATAACTTAAATGAGTCATGTTTATGTAATCCCCTCCCTTTGAGGACAGACAGAACCTGTGATTTGGTTAGAGAGTGATTATTCTTTTTTTAGTACTGGGGGCTGAACTCAGAGCCTGTGCCATATGCTGGACAAGAGTTCTCCCACCAAGCAATAGTCTGCGACCTCTCTTTAATTTTTCTTTTGAAATGGAGTCTCACTAGGTTGTCTGGGCTGACCTTGAACTCACAGAAATCTAGGCAGGTTGTGGACTTACCTTGAACCATCAGGACTAGCCCTATGGTTTCATTTAGTTTATTAACACATCACAATGATATATAGTTCAGGACACAGTGAATCATTCCAGCACATAAATACACTGTGTAATGATAACCCATTGTGATTGGCATATCCAGCTGTGCAGGATTTCTCTTCTATTTGCATTGGGAATCTTCTCTATTTAATACTTAGAATAGGCAATTAATTGTTGTAAATCAAGGTTATATCACTGAGCTATAAGACAACAGAGGCTGTTTCTCCCACAACAACCTTGTAGCAATTAACCACCTCCATCCTTTTTCTTTGCATCCTGCCCAGGCTTAAGTGACTGTGGTTGTGTTCTCTTTTGCTGTGAGGCTGACATTCTAATCCACATACATGTGAGAACAAGTAGCATTTGTATCACTCCATCCTAACAAGTAGATATGGCAGAGGCAGCAGACCTCACTCCTGTGATTAAGTATATCACATCAGGAGATATGCACCACCCATGATGGCTTCATGTCATATAATTTTCTGCCTGAATAGACTAGACTGACATAATTGAGCTGGATTTTAAAACAAGATGTCATGCTGTAAGAATGTCAGGTAGCAGGGAACTATGGGTAGCCCTCTAAGATTTGAATGTCCCATCCTAGCTAATGTCACTAACAATCATAGACCCACAGACATATAGGTACCAGAAAAAAATTCTGGCAAACAACCTGACTGACCTGGAATCATTTCCCCTACCCAGACTCAAGATGAAGGAAATAATGCATTCAATAGAATGCTTACTGGGCCACCATGAAGGCCTGGGTTCAGTTCCTGGAAACTATATCAAAAAGCTGGATGTGGTGGTACATTCCTGTAATCCCAGAACCAGGAAGGAAGAAATAGTGGATCTCTGAGTTTGACTGACCAGCCTGCAGAGATCACTAGATAAGCTCTAGGCCAGTGAAAGACTCTGCCCCAAAAAAATGACATGGATGGTACCTGAAGAACAACATTTGAGGCTGACCTCTGATCTACACACATACATGTGAGCCTATGTGAGCACACACACAAACACCACAATTCTCTCTCTCTCTCTCTCTCTCTCTCTCTCTCTCTCTCTCTCTCTCTCTCTCTCTCTCTCTCTCACACACACACACACACACACACACAC
>NC_034590.1:88796904-88808730 GCF_900095145.1 Mus pahari | reverse complement strand
AAAAAAAAAAACAAACAAAAAAAAACAGGAGCTGTAGAGATACCTTAGCACTGGCTGCTCTTCCAGAGGATCCAGGCATAATTCCCAGCTCCCACATGATTGCTTACAGTTACCTGTAACTCCAGTTCCAGGGGATCCAATACCCTCTTGTGGCTCCCACGTGCACCAGACTGAGGTATATAAATGCAGGCAAAATACTCATGCACATGAAATAATAATAATAAATAATAATAATAATAACAGTAATAATTTTTAAACATAATGCAGAATGGAGACAATGTGAAAAGTATCACTACTGCATGAATCTATTTGTGTGACTTGTCCTAAACACATAAGCAAAGGCAAGTCTATCCAGATAGACAGTAGACCCGCAGTCCCTAGGACTGGGGGTGGGAATAGCAGCTGATTACAGTTGTTTTCCAGTTTTCTGTGAAATGAGCTTTTCAACCCATTTTGTCCCCAGTCCCCTGGCAGTTATGATATGTTATCTTTGTCTCCTCAGATGGCACTTGGGTATGACATCCCACCGAGGGTGACACACAGCTGGCTCTTTTTTCATGGGTAATTTATGGACAACCTTGCCCAGTGAGAGTTAGAAATAAAAACTACATCCAGGTCCTTTTTCTCACAAGCTTCTTCCAATCAACACTAGAGATACATCCAAAACCTCAAAACAGAAATGCCTTAGAGTGCATGCATGTGAGTGTGTGTGTGTACATGCATGTGTGTGTGTGTGTGTGTTCTTGCATGTGTGATGCACGTATGCATTTCCACATGTAGGTAAGCATATGGAAGATAAAAGTCAACTTCTGGTGTTGTTCCTGAAGAGCCATCTACCTTGTTTGTTGAGCGTGGCTCCCTCATCTCTCACTGTCTTGGGGCTCACTAACTAGGTGAAGGTATCTCCCAAGTACTGAACTTACAAGTGCCTGCCACAGCAGAGGCTTTTGCACATTGGTTCTGAGGGCCAAGTTCAGGTCCTCGAGCTGGCACTGCAAGCATCTTACTGTCTACCTCCCTGTCTCCCTAGATTTAACAGCTTGAACCATTGTCTCATCTCATGCTCCCTAACTACAACATCCCGAGTCTATAATAATCAAATTGTGACTTAAGGGCATGCGCTTCTTCTAGGAAAAAGGCACCAGTAGATAGATGTGTCTCACTGGAGGCCTTGTGAGAGAGCTGTGAGCTGAAGGCTTCACACCTTGTTCTAGGCCTGTGGGGATGCTATATAGGTTTCAGGGGGTTTTAAGGTAGATGCTATTCCACTTGGCTGTGCTGTGTTACTGCGTAGATGGGTGATTATGAAAAACTATCTTCATCACATGGGTCTGCTCATTGAGAAATACATGCAGCTCTCAGTACCCAGATCAATACACTCCTTTAGCACAGGCAAAGCCTGAGAGTTGGATGGGTCAGACATGCTCTGCAGTCCAGAACTGGGACTTTCAAAGCTGTGACTCATCACTTTACTACAGAGGGCTACATGCGATCTCCATTGCATCTACCAAGATCCACCTCTGCAGTACAAACACAGCCACGGACCACACATAGATGGGTGAGTGCACTTACGTTCCAATAAAGACTTATTTACTATAACAAACAATAGCCAGGTTTAGGTCATAGATGCAATTTGCTGGTCTCTACTCTAGAAGACTGAAGTATTTATCAAAATCCAGGTAACTATCCTCAGAAACACAATGTGGAAAGTATTTTCCCAAATGATTCCTTGGAGTCTTATTTATTGCCCCATAAATTATATGTTTATGGAAAAAGAACTTCTGTGTGTCTTAATAAATGTAGGTGGATATAAGGATGGTGTGTAGATCCTCCAGGAAACACAACTCATAGGCCACACGAGAGGGAAGGAGAGGTGGGCTGGAAATGGGACAGCTTTGATGGGAGGCTTTGTGACCATCTGGTGAGTGTCAGGGGGCCTGAGAATGAAAATGTGAAATAGCCTTGATGGACAATGGACAAGAGAGCTGAGCAAAGACCCAGATAACCAAAGCATGGACACATCAGAGCCTCGTAAAGTCATTTTAACAAGGGAAATGCCACATGCACTATCAGGGAGTGCTGAGGACTTCAAAAAGTAAAACCAGTTCATTTGAGGATTCTAAAACCTTCAGTGCTGGGATATACAGCTCAGCAGTAGATTGTTTACCTGGTGTACACAAGATCCTGGCTTAATCCCTGGTGTGGCAGAAAATAATTCTGAGCAGGAGGGGATAGCAAAATCCCCAAAGCTTCACAACAAGGATCACGGTCACTAAAGATGGAGACAGGTTTTCTACAGTGCCCAGCCACGGCTCACATAACACCAAGCTTCCAAAGTGTAAGTGCCTCCAGTTCTACTTGCTTTCTACCCTTCTCATCATGCCCCATGGAACACTGCAGCCAGAGGCTAGCCCACCTGTAACACTTTTTTGAATTGGCATTTCCCCACATCACCCACATTTTGTCCAAAGATAAAAAGGCTCTGAGGAGAATTTATATCCTGGGCTTGTCTCTTTTTACTTATTTTTATGTATATATCCCACTGATAACCATTGATCATTAACTTTTCATTCATGTATGCATTTTATTTTAAAATATTTATTCTAGCATTACTTTAAATTTAGTTAGCTATCTAGTTAGAGTCTCAATAGGTAGCCCAAGGTGATATGAAACTCATTTTATAGCCCAATTGGCCTCAAAGTTGTGGAGATCCTTTTGCCTCAGTTTCCCAAATGCTGTGAGTAGGAACACTCGCTAGTCACCTCTCTTACAGTGAATTTGAAGCCAGTCATTCTTGAAAGAAAAACAGAAAATAAGACTTTAGTGATTGCACAGTTACAGCCAAATAGTAGAAGTGTTGTACATCAGATGTCACATGCAGGAGTTGGCAGCACAGAAAGGACGTTTCCAAGGTCCAGCAGCAGCTGAAAGCTGTGTGGGAATCTAACACAAGGCCTCATCGATCCTAACCCTCAGTGTTTCTGCTAAAAAACAGACCTCACCCTCACTAGGGCAATCCCATTGGTCTGTGTTTTGTAAATCAGAACCAAATCCTACCTATGGCCCTTTCTTTCTCTCCCTTCCCAGATGCACCTTGCCAGCACACAGTCACCCATCAGCAAGGTGGACCTGGAACCTTGTCACCATCTCAAGCTTCCCAAACACGTGTGAGAAAGCCAGTCAGGGGCCAGTGCTGGGGGAGACACGCCCACACACACCTAAAACTTCCGGGATGTGAATCAGGCCACTCCTTCTGCTCTAGTGCCCCAAGCAGCTGTGAGACACTGAGTGGAGGGAGGGCAACAAGAGGAGAGCCAGACAAGGGGACTTCAAAGGGCCAGGCCTCCTCAGAACCTCAGGGCAGAGCCAGCCAGCCAGGTCATAAGTAAAACCTAACTACTACCTTGTATTGGGGATGAGTGATGGTTGGTGGCTTACCACTGAATCCCCATGTCCTGGTACCTGGTGAGTCTTAGTGAAAGTCTGTCATGTGTCCAATGAAGGTGGGTCTTGAGTGGGGACCAGAAAGGGAAGGAAAGCACAGAAGAGAAGAAGACAAAAACCTTGTAATTTCTACACAAGTAGAGACTGTATCTAATTTCACAACTATTTCTTCATCTAATAAGACAATAAAGGATTATATAAAGAACACAGCAAACACTTTTCAAGTGGAAAATATAAACATCATATATATTTAATATACAATATAATATAAATTCATAAATGTCTGTAACAGGATTTTTAAATAGGAATGCCAAAATAATCTCCCAGATTGTACTTACTATGCTGCTACTATAAACACCAGTGCATGCAGATGGTGTCAATTCTTACAGTTGTTACTAACCCACCAGACACAGTACTGGCTCCTGGCATAGATTATCTTATGTAATCTTCATTATTCTGCATAGCAGGAGTTCTTATCAATCCTGTATTAGCTGAAATAACTAAAATTCAGAGAAGTCAAGAATCTTAAGACTGGCCAGGCAGTGATGGAGCACCTCTTTAATCCCAGCACTTGGGAGGCAGAGGCAGGAGAATTTCTGAGTTTGAGGCCAGCCTGGTCTACAAAATGAGTTCCAGGACAGCCAGGGCTACACAGAGAAACCCTGTCTCGACAAAAAAAAAAAAACTTAAGACTGTTCAGATGAGAAACAGAGTGATGGATATAAGGCCCCTGAGCTCCCCAAAGTCTAGGATCTGCCTTTCATGGGATCATGTCTATCAGTGTGATACCCAAAGGCCAGGCAGAGCTGGCAGGTGTTGAGAAGAGCCAAATGTTCCCAGGACTAGCTCAGAATAAGTCTTCAACTGTCACACCTGATGAGGGAGGCAACCATTTCCTTGTTCCCAACTGCTGCCTGTGAGTCTGGGAGCCTGCAGGAGTTAACCCAGGATATGCACATATGCACACACAGGCACGTACATGTCCTTGTCCTCTGATTCTGTTCATAAGGCGCAAATGGAGACAGACCCTGCCAACTGCACAAGTCCTAATTGCATTTTCTTTCTGAAAGGGGGTCTGGTACTGGACGCCTGTAGTCCAGTGCTACGTGACAGCAGGACTGTCTTCACTGCAGGTGGCAGAAGGCCCCATGGTGTGCAGCTCCTGGAGCCTCTCAGGCTTGTGGCTCAGGCAGACCCTCAGTGCCCCTTCCAACAGCTTCTCTTACACGTAGAAACAGAGCAAGCTTCCTGCACAGGGCTGGGGCAAACAGTTAATCCCCATCTCAAGACCTGGGGATAGAGAGAGAAGAGACCAGAAATTCCCAAGATGTCTTAGGAGACAGAATACACAGCACAGTGGTTGAGAACAGAGTTTTGAGAGGCAAAAGCCAGATCTGTGAATCTCTGAGATTACATGCAGGACAGCCTAGAGACCAGTGAGCTCATCTCTGAGACGCAAGACGGTGTTATTTCCATTATCAGATAAGAACTTGTAGCCAACACGCTAAGTCCTTGGGGCCTAAAACATAGTAGAAACCTGAAGATTTCAGCTATGATAAACAGAATGACCCATCCCTCTGAACTTATCAGGTAAGGTTCCTGATCAGAAACATGAGAGAACCAACTAGGCTGAGTCTCTGCCTGTCACCTACTCATGTTGTAATGAAAACACAGAGAAGTGTGAAAAGCCTGTTGCTCGATTTTTCTCTTTTTTGCTATGGTGAAATGCCTACTGAGAATACTTAAGGAAAGAAGAGATGGTTTGTTTTGATTTAAGGGATACTGACCATTGTGGTGCGACAGACATGGAGGCAGGAAGGGAAGGAAGCTGGTCCACATTCAGAAAGCAGGAGAAATGAAAGCCAGTATTCAGTTTGCTTGTTCCTTCCCCTTCCCAACCATTAGGATGATACCAACAAAGTTCATGGTCTGGTTTTTGTCCTCAATTAAGCCTCACTGGACATGTCCCCACAGACAAACCAAGAGGTATGATTTTTTTTCTCCCTTCTGAGCCTTCACCCGCCTGTGCTGGGAGCTGTCCAGACCTTAGTGCTGAAAACTCCAACTCCTTGGAAACCTTCAGTTCTGGGTGAACCAGGACAATTCACTTGTCCAAATACAGTGCCTCGTCATAATATCAAATAAATGTCATTATGGTGAGAGAGTTCAATAGCAAGAACTAGGGAACAATAAAGGAAACTTAGCAATACCCTAATGTAAGGCTCTGAACAAGACATCATCCAAGATGGGGCTTGGAGGATGCAAGGAAGTTTTTTCCCGGTGGATAAGCTGCAGGGGGCTTTATGGGAGCAGAGGAAAAGTCTTCGAAATGGAATGTGAGAAAAGTCCTAAAGTAAAAAATATTAGGCTAGAAAATAGTCAGAGAAATGTAGGGAAATAGCCAGCCATACCCTGGAGGTCTGAAAGCCTAGGTGGTATTCTGTACTCAGAACTGTTGGAGGATTTCAGGCTGAGAGAGATGGTTTGTAGTTTTCAGTAATAGGTTATGGGAGTTTTAAATATTAAGGACTAGGGGGATCTGCACTACTTTGATGAAGAAACAAGCTTGAGTTAAGCAGAGGTTCTAAAGTTGCAGAAGAAGCCTCCATAGGGAAAATCTTGAGTAAGAGTCAAGACCCTGAAAAGAATCAAAATAAAGAAAACCTTTGGAAATGGGGTGCCTGGATCGTGAGTGCTGATAGTTCGCCTGACATCCACGCCTGCTCTGGTCAGTGGCGCCTTTTCTATGTACCTTTCTTTTGATGAGCAGCATCCCTCACTAACACTAGTTGTTCCCAGCTGCTACGTTTGAATAGGAAATGTCCCCTTAGGACTTGGGACTGGGGACTCACTAGCCAGCGGATGAGCATTTGGCAAGCAACTGGATCTTGGGGCTCTGACCTAATCAACCAGTTAATCACTTGATAGATTTGTCATATGATGACATTGCTGAGAAGTTGCAAAAAGCAAGAGGTGGAGCCTACTTGGGGGCCACTGGGACTGTCACTGTGGCTATCTCAACATCAGCCTTTTCCTGTATCCCCCTTACTTGGCATTTTGGCTGTTATGATGTAAGCCACTATGCTCTAACCGCATTCTTCCTGCCGTGATGGATTGAAACCTCTGAAATCACAGGCTAAGTAAGTCCTTCCTCCCTTCAGTGGGTTTGCTCAAATATTTGGTCAGAGTAAGGTAAGACTAATTAATACACTAATGATTCATTCAACAAATAGCACCCTTCCCTTGCTGGCTCATGGTCACAGTATCCTTGGCTGGTATCCCAAGACAGGGTCTAGTGACTGCCACCTATTTTTTCTGTGAGAGCACATTAGCAGACCTGGTATGAGAGTCTCCTATGGGGAATCCCAGCTTCTCTAGTGGAGACGGTAGTGCCTGCTCTATTCAGAGACGGCATACCACAGCATCCTGACTCTGAAGTAGAAAGAACAGAAATTTGTTTCTCACAGTTCTAGACTCTGGGAAGTCTAAAGTCAGGGTACCACCCATGTCATCTCCTCATAGACATATCTCTCCCTCCTCTAATTCCCCAATATCATCCTCAGTGTAGCCCATACTTCCTTCCAAACGTTATGTCTTTGTTTTGGCAACCTGAGTTCAGTTACCGTTGCCCATATGGGTATGCAAGGGAGGCCCATCCACTGGAGCATGAGGAACCTGTCAGTAGTCATGTCTTCAAAAAAGAACTATTCTGTCCCAGCAATCACCCATTGCCAAAAGATCCCCAGTGAATGGCGGGCTCTGGAGATCACCTACCTTACCTATGCCAGGAGTTATGCTGGCTTGATCTTGAGCAGGTAACTACAGCTACTGTGAGGTCATGGTTGTGATAACGCCCAGAAGACAGCATCTCATGGTGTTCATCCTTATCCTTCAGCAATTACATTCTCTTCTCTTTCATGACATTTCCTGAGCCTTGGCTGTGATTGGATTAATACAGTTGTCCCATGTAGGCCTGAGCACTCAGGCTCTTCTTCCTAGCACTTTGACTGATTACGTATCTTTAAGCTGACTGCTGTCTGTGGCAGAAAGAAGCTTCTTTGACTAAGGTTGAGAGCAGCCCAGGTCTGTGGGTGCAAGCATAAATATTTAGGAAGCAATCTGGCAGCATGACTACTTAGTAATATAGCAATAACAGATTTTATACTAGGGGCTATGACCTCCTTAGTCATGGGATTTTGACTATGATTACAGTACCAGACATGAAATCCCATGCTGTGGAGCAGACCATACGTCCAATCAGAAGCTGCTCAGTTACTACATAACAGTTGTTCCTCTATTGCACCAATAGTAGGTAGATCTTGTATTGCAGGCCTTTGCCTTAAGATGTGAAAAATTAGCAGTCTCTGCAGTCACTGCTATCATCACTTCAAAGAAACAATAAAAAGAAAGAGAGAGGGGAAGGGAGAGAAAGGGAGAGAGAGGAAGAAGGAGGAGGAGGAAGAGGATGAAGAGGAGGAGGAGGAGGAGGAGGAGGAGAAGAAGAAGAAGAAGAAGAAGAAGAAGAAGAAGAAGAAGAAGANGAAGAAGAAGAAGAAGAAGAAGAAGAAGAAGAAGAAGAAGAAGAAGAAGAAGAAGAAGAAGAAGAAGAAGAAGAAGAAGAAGAAGAAGAAAGTAATCTTTGATACTACCATTGTCTTATGGGCATAAACATAATAATTTAGAAGGCAATTTTGTGAGCACATATTGCCCACTTAGCAGGATGAAAGCAATGGCTTCCAAACTGGGGCCTAGGGCCTCCCCAGCCACAGACTTTTGACCAAGTTAACAACACTGTATGTGAATCATCTCCTGTAGAATGATCACCAAATCCAGTCAGAAAGTGGCTGCTTACCCCATATTGTGCTATAGGCCTGGCAAGTCAGTTACACAGAGGGCCCACAGCTGTGTGTGGCTGTAGATAACAATCCTCCCTCAGGTTATGCATAGAACCTCATAACCCATGGGGGACAGCCAACAGGGAGAAGGCCTTCAGCACACTTCTACCTTGATTTCTCTGTCCCATGAACAAGGTGTGCGGCATCTTCAGTAACTGACTTCTGTCTAATTCAGGTAGACAGCTAACAGCAGTGCAAACATCCTGATTTGTTTAGGGGTGGCTTAGGGGCCTCCCTGACCAACAACTCATAAGGAGGTAGCTCACTCTTGGCACTTGGGCTTTTACTTAATACATCTTATTTTTAATTAAATAAAAGGGAATCTAATTAAATAAGAGAGGGAGAAAGCAAGGGTCATCAATTTTTCTTGTAAAAGTCTAGCAAAAAATTAGTGTCTGAGCCACAGGGTGTCCATACTCACTCTACCTTAACAGTTCAAAAGCAGCCATGGCAACAGGGACAGATGAATCGAGCTGTGTGTTAGACACCCAGGGGCTGTAGTGTGCTGGGCCCTGGCATAAGGCAAGACTCAAACGTCTCTCCCCTCCCTCTCTTACCTGAGAGGGAAGCACAGTGAAGTCTCTTCTATTTCTTTCGAATCATCCCTAGTCATAAAAGAGTTTTAATCACACACATAAGCATATTCAGAAACACACATGCGCACACATCATACTAGATCTGCTAGTGTCTCAAAGTTGTCTTGGATCTTTTTCTATGTCAGCACATCCAGGGTGACCCCATTGATTTCAGTCCCTGAAAAATAGCCTATAATAAGGATACAGCATTATTTATTGCTGAGGCTTCAATAGTTTTTCAATATTGCACTCTATACTCTCCAAACAAATAGACACATGTTGGCACTCGGGCTGTGTGACCTTTCTTCCTGGCTTCTTCAATAGCCAAAGGCTAATGATGGCTGACAGAAGCCAGGCACTATGTTAGGTGCTGACAGCTTTCAGAGGTGAAGCTGTGGTCCTGATCTTTAAAACACTCACACTGAAGTCCGTGGCGGTGTGGATGGATTTACTAAAGCTGTACAGCAAGTGATGGCATTTCAGGCTGTTCTTACCAATCTTTACTAGAAGCACACTATGAATTAGGTACCATCACCAGCCAGACCCCACAGACATAACTGGAGAGCAAAGAGTTGAGTGACTCACCTGAGGTCACACAACTAGCCAAAGAGTGAACTGGAGTTCAAGCCCTGGCTCACAGCATTCTGCCTATACGTGGGAGGTCAGGCAGGGGTTTGGGGAGAGAAAGGACATATTTTGGAAGATGAGGGAAAGCATCCATGAAATTTATAAAAATACAAGGTCAAAGAGCACAAGCAGGTGCACATGTGAATGCACACTGATTGTGACAGCACACACCAGACCTGCACAAGTGCAAGCCAGACAGAATCCCACCGTGAAAATCAGGAAGTGAGCATGAAGCTTGTCTGCCTGGGAACAATTGGCATTTGACAGCTGCTGGGGGAGGAAGCACTGGTTTTCGTTAATGTGAAACGAATATAATGGGAATAGTATAACATGAATATAAAATATATTAAATACATACAAATAGCACAAGCAGGACCCTGGGGAGAAAGCTCAAAAGTAAAGTGCTTCCTGTGCAGTCATGAGTATTTGAGTAAAGTCTGAGCATGGTGATACAGGCTCATAACCCCCAGAGACACAGACCAGAGCATCCCAGCTGCTTGCTGGCCAGTGTGCCCAGCCAATCAGGGAGCCCCAGGCCAGTGTCTCAAAAAATAAGGTGATTGGCATCTAAGGAACAATACCTAAGATTGCTTCTGTACCTGCATGTACATTCCTCCATGTACATGCATGTCCAGAGAGAGAGGGACAGGCAGAGAGGCAGAGTCAGGGATGTGACTTCTGACCTTCATAGGCACACACATCCAGAGGGAGAGACACAGACACAGACAAAGTCAGAGGTTTGTTTTGGAGCTGAGAGGAACCAGACTACCAAGTAATACACAAAGCCATGGTCTGGAAGGGTTTGGGTGTATGAGGGGCAGTGTGTGATTCAGTGTGAAGGGGCAAAGTGAAGAGGTGAGCTGGAGAGACTCCTGAGGAGTGCTTGAATGAGGCCTCATCTTAGCTGAGCACGCTGAACTTTATCCTGAGAACTGTGAGATGCTGCTGAAGGGTTTTAAAGCAGGAAAGTCAAGATCAGAGCTGCATTTTTTTGAGGAGAGCAGACTGTAGCCTGGAAGATGGATTAGAGAGAGTCAGAGGGGAACCAGGAGATGGATTAAGAGGCTGACAAAATCCTCCAAGCCTCATTTGGGGTCATTTCCCTCTTGGAGGCAGCTTTGGTCATGTAATTAAAGACAGCAGGGTGGAATAAGGCCGTCAGGGCAGGATGGACTATTTCTAGGAGGCCAGGAGCTCACAGGCTCCTGAAAATGCTCAAGGCATACTTGGTACCCCGAAATTAGTGTGAGAGACCATGGTTGACTTCCCAGCACAAGGAGCCTGACTGAGCTCTGGATCATTTACCTCCATTTCCAGAAAGCTACAAACAGTACATAGATGTCCTCAGGTCACACCATCCAGTCAGAGAGCATCTGGGCCAATGGACCATTCACTTCTTACCCCCACTCAGCTTGTAGGAGGAGGATGAAATCCCAAAGAGGGCCAAAGAGCATAGTCACTGTGCTGTGAGTCATCCCAGTGGGATCTGGCTGTGTTCCCCCCGGAGGCAGAGAAGCCAAGCGGAAGTGTGTCCTATTCCAGCAAGGGACCAGCAATGACAGTAACAGGGGCTGCCAGCCATGATGAAGGGCCAGATAGATGCCTGTGTCCACCCACTGACCTTGCAGAGGAGAGAGTCATGAAGACTCACTCACTTCTGCAAGGCTGAGTTGCCAACAGACTTGAGTTGGAGACAAGATGCCAAAGGTCACTGACCAGGACAGGAGCAGAAAGTGCCAAGGATCAGCATCAAGAGCCAAGATTTGCAAGGAAAACAACCATTTGCTGAACCCAGAGTTCAGGCCAGGAGCTGTGCTATGCCCTTTACATCATCATAAATATGTCTGCCAGAAAACTTTGCAGTCATTTCACCTAACCCTTCCAATGCCCAGACCAGTTTATGGTGTATCTTTATTCAGACCATGGTTTTCCATTTTTAAGAAGTTTGAGAGAGAGAGAGAGAGAGAGAGAGAGAGAGAGAGAGAGAGAGAGAAAATGATGGTGATGATGATGATGATGATGATGATGATGATGATGATGATGGAAACTATCACCTGAAAATTTGAAGGGCCTAGAGATGTGGCTCAGTTGGTAGAGTGCTTTCTTAGCATGCAAGGAGCCCTGGGTCCCTATGTCCAGTGCCACATGAGCCGTTGTGGTGGCACAGGCCTGTAATCTCAGTAGTCAGGAGGATCAGAAGGTCAAGGTCATCATTAGCTACATAATGGGACTAGGATATACATGATTGTATCAGAAGGAGGGGAGGGGAGGGGAGGGGGGGCTGC